>NW_006400205.1:523334-610438 GCF_000299155.1 Elephantulus edwardii | reverse complement strand
CACACACACACACACACACACACACACAGAGTCAGCAGGAGGAGGGCAGCAGCTCTCCTCTTGCCTGATATCCTTTCACCTGAAACCAACCAATTAACTTGAGTCACTCCCTACTACCTTCAAAACAAGCGCATGCAACACCACAACCCGAGCTGGTGGCCCCTCCTCGGGCCTCCAAGGACAGGACTTGAGACCATGGACCCGCTGTCCCACGGACAGATGCTCGCCCCCTCTCCCCACTGCCAGCAGCACACCTGTGCCAGTCAGCCAAGTTGGGAGAAAGGCAACAGTTGCTGAGGTAGATTAGAGTCAACTCGGTTCATGGCAGATGGTGGGAGCCAGACCTCTGACTTCGAGGTGGCTGGAGGACCTTCCCAGGTGGCTTGGCACATGTTTCATGTATAAGAGAATGTATAAGAAGCAGAAACGAGTGGCCCAAAGGGGCCACATTAACACAAGCCAGCCCAACAAGCTCATTCAATGACGAGTTCCTTCAGCTTCTGGCAATGAGTTTTGAGCCAGCCTAACCAGGCACATAACAACAATAACCACCAGGAACTTGGATCTGCTCTGAAATGAATGTGCCAGAAGACCACTGGAGTGACAAAAGGTCCTAGAATTAATTACCCACTAACCCACCAATCATTCAGTCTAACACATGGCCTTAGGAGTTACTTACATAGCAAAAAGATTCTCTTAACTCCTCTCACTGATCAAACCATTGTCCTCTAGGAAAAAGTCTGGGATGACCCCAACCATTTGGTGGGCAGCACCATAGCCAAGGGATGGTACAGATAGCAAGCCAAAAGTCTTAAGGAACATAAAACCGTGCCCCCCAATATCTGGGGCAGGAAAGGCAAAAGATAGCAGGCCTTCAGCTGCTATGGCATCCTCTACATCCCAGGACACTCTACACATACCTATTTGCTGAAAGTATAACCCGGGCTCACCAGAGGAGGGCAGTATCTCCAGCAGAAAGCTGGGAAGAGCTTGTAAAAGTACACCTCAGAGAAGTAGGGGGGCTGAGATGAAGGCCAGTGGGTGAGGAGGTTGCTGGCTGAATGCTGCTTCTGCGAGCAACCAAGTACCAGGCAAGGTAGAAAGCATGAACTCAAACATAGTCTTCATCAAGCTCTTTGAGCGAGATGGCTAAAGGGTTTCTGATGGAAAAGCGGTTTCAAGCCTCATTTTTACCAACTTTCTGCTTTTCAGGCCAGAGAGTAATTAAGGCAGGCAAGAGGGGGAAAGTGTATATTCCAGAACATACTCTCCTGCTTCCCAAAGGAGAATCAAAAGCAGCCAAGGGCAGTGATCTCCCCATTTCTGCAATCTTACCTTGAACTGAGGGATGAGGTTCAACAAAGGTAGAAGGAAACACATTCCTTCGTCACTGGTCAACTCACGTCTATTGGTGATAAAAGGGATTCGGAGAAGGGGGCGTTAACTTGATGAAAAGACACAGTTCTTCCTTTTTGGATAAAAACCCCAATGTCTGATTTCTACTGTGATGTCACCAGGATATCAAATAACACCAAAATCCCTGTGCCCACCAAGAACTATCCCTTTCAACTTGGCACAGAATTCTGGAGGTCTAAATCATGGCCCTGTAATGCCAAACCCCCCTCTGGACACCCTCAAAAGGCCTGGGCACCTGGTCTTTGGGGAGAAGGGGAATGGGAGGGAAAGAACCTCTGAGTGAAAAAGGGCCACAGAGACTCCTGGGGACCTAGAAGCGGTGTCTGCTCTTCTAACCAGAAGAGTGCGCGCCATTCCCGGTTCCTGGTCTAAATGCTGTCAGCACACTCAACAAACATCAACAAATGACACAACTCTAAAGGACACTGGAAAAACAAGGCCGGAGGATAAGCAGCCCAGGCGACCCTCCTCCGGTGCCAGGGCTGTGGGGTGGGGCTGGAGCCCATGAAGCTTAGTGTTCCTGCAGTGAGAGATGAAGTTAAGGTAGCAAGTGTGGCCCGATAGGGCTGCCGGGTCCCGAGGTCCAGGACCAGCCGTCCCTGGTCAGGCGTGTTAACTGTTTGGTTTGGTTTTGAATGCTGGTGAATTGGTTGAAAAAAGCGACTGCAGCTGAGGCTGCTGAAGAAGAAAAGCTTAGTTCACCTCTTCCATCAGGTCTGCTGCCATGACCTTTCCAGAAGAGCCCGCTGCTCAGTAAGTTCTGTTCTTGCTCTAGAGCGTGGAAAGGATGCTTGTCCTCATCCAGGACTTCCCTGCCTGAGTGGCAGCCAGCTGGTGTCCACTTGAGGGCCTGCCACCAGTAAGCGCTCTTGAGTCAGGGGACCGGACACCGTCACCTCCATCCTCCTGGACTGCGTTGTCACGGTTAGAGGCAAAACCCAGGCGTTCACAAGCAGCGGTGGCACTGCCATGCCTCAAGACGGTGCAGGCAATAAGTGGAATCACACATCTGGTCAGTTCATCAGCACCAAGGAGATCATGAACTGGGAGCAGCAGTCTGTCCTCTTCTCGCCCATCCATTTGAGGACTGCGCCAAGAGGCTTTACTCTCTGCCCCAGGGGAGGCTCCTGCTACAATGCCTCCAGGCCCCAGCAGGTCCTGGGGACTGAAGCTAGATGCTGGGTGGACAGGAGCGTAATCCTGACAACACCCCCGGCCTCCCCCCATGTAAAAATTAGACACCGGGGAATTGCACGATAAGGAAAAAAGTAGGAAGCGGAAAGAGGAAGCAGCAAGTGTGAAGGAAGAGAAAGAGGGGACAAACAGCAAGACGGGAGAAGCTGGGCTTCTGGAAAACCCAGCCCACATCAGCGGGGAGGACATGAGGTGGCTTGAGGAAGAGAAAGAGGAAGAGTTTTTGGTTTTATTGAAAATGGTTTATGGAAGAATAAAGAAGAGAAAGCAAAGGAGTGAGAGAGAAGCCCTGTTGAGAGACAGGCGTCTGTCTGATGGAGCCTCATAAGCAGGAGGGAGGAGGCAGTGAGGGGGCTCCAGCCCTCCTTCAGGTCTTCCTCAGTGGGTAGTCCTGTTCAAAGCACTTTGGCCTTAAGGAGACTTGAGTTTCTTAGTCCGTGGGGAGGTTCCGTTTTCTGCTTTCACCACTCCATTTTCATGGTAACCTGGGAAGCAGAGGAAGACAAAACGGGGTGACTCTGCTGGGTCTGCAGCAGGAGCGGCCATGAGGGGTCCTGACTGGCCAGCCAGCATCACTGCCACACACAGGATGAGGTAAAGGGCACACTGGGCTGCAGGCTCCACAGGCAGTGGGGCACTGGCACACAGCACGCTCCCTGCTTCCCCCGCATCCTGGTTTAAGTACCCAGGATCGAGGCACTGGGTCTCTAACTGTCCTCTGTTGGGAGGGGGCTGGAAGGACACACAGTAACCCAGGCACAAGCAGAGACCTGCCTGCCCAGGCCTGAGGCTGGTGCTGGATAATCTGAAACCACTCAGCGGTTACCAGTGTCCAGGGTTCCTCCCAGGCCCGTGCAGGGCACCCGTCATAGGAAAGGTGAGAAGGGAAGAAGGGAGGGGGTGAAAGAAGTCTGAGGAGAGGCTGTGGGACACTCAGATGCCTCGGGAAATTGTACCGCCTCTATTGTTACATGCACCTCTTTCAGCATGCTCTCAGTTGAGGAAGTGGGCCTGGCTGCAGCCGCATGCCGCCCCAGGCCAGGCCTGCTGTCATGTCAAACCCAGCCCTGTGTGCACGTGGCTGGTTCAAGCACCCACAGGAACCCCTGCCAAGCAAACTGCCTTCTCAAGAGAGGCAGGTGAGTCAGACACAGATCCTGGTGCAGACAAGTCCCTGGAACACAATGTACAAGGCCAGCCATGCCCAGGCAGCAAGGACCAAAGGAGTGGGAGTATCAGCCTGGCTGCCTGCTGAGCGCTCTGTCATTTAGGGTTATTCCTGAAGACAGGGGGAGCCAGCAACCTCTGAGGCAGAGGCAAGCTGAGATTCAGAGCAAGAGGGCAGGTGAGGACAAAGCCTGCTGTGAAGAAGACGGGCAGTGGCAGCAGCTCAAGTTGGCCAAGGTCCAGAAGCTACCCTGAGGCCACGCTTCCCGCCAGAGCTCCCCACCCAGCACCAGCTCTGCCCTGGTGGTGGCGGCGAGGAAGCCGCCCAGTGGCACGAAGGCCAGCACTGCCCACATTCTGGCTCTGGCCCACACCCAGCCACGTGCCAGGGAGGCCCTGGCAGGGGCGGAGGAGCCCCAGGCCCAGGGGAGGAGCCAGAGAAAGGAACAGGGAGGACTGCTGGAGGGCACCCAGGGAGCAGGGGCCCAGGCTCCTCCTCACCCCCTGCAGACAGTGCCCACTGGCTGCTCACTGGCTGCCTAAGGGCTCTGGCACTTACCAGATTCCCTCTTGAGGAGTCTGGCTGGTAGTCTGGGGGCAGCTGTGACTCTCCGCTTGGCACTCTGTTCATTCCAGTATTCCCGCCAGTGCCTCAGCTGGGAGTGGATGAAGCGCCACATGAGCCAGGCCTGGGCAGCACACACCAGCAGCAGCACACACAGCCTGGGGGAGGGCAGGCGGAGAGGGGCTTAGGAGCAGCCTGGACCCACAGCCCTGGAAGATGGCCCCCAGCCTCGCCACCTCCTTCACCATGAGCCTCGCCAGGAAGAAGACAAGGTTTGAAGCTGATGTACACGGTGGTCTACACTTCTACTCTACTGAACCTCCAGGGTGGGGTCACGTGAGGTGCTGGGGAGAAGGACAAGGGCCAGGTGGCAGATACATGTCTAGCCCTCAATCCTGCTAGTCCAAAACAAGAGGTGCACTGCAAAGTGGACTGGGGGCGGGCGGGGAGAAGGCTTGGGGAGGAAGGAAAATGTGGAACAATGAATGCATGAAAACCCAAGCTTTTTTAACGTTAAAATCACATTTTTTTTAAAAAAAACAATTTACAGCAACAGTTTTTCATACTTATTGTACGTTAAAATGATCATATGTTAGATATGCTGTTGTTGTGTACTGTCAGGCTGGAATCAACCCATAGCTGACCCTCCAGCAGGTCTTCAGAAGTAGTTAATCACAATAGAGGAGACTGTCTATCTTTCTCCCTCGGAGCAGCTGGTGGATTCGAACCACATGCCTTTGGGACGGCAGCATAGCTTCTTACCACTAGGCCAACAGAGCCTATCTTAGATACGCTGTCGTTGTCTTTGAGTCGAGCATGATTCATAGCGACCCTATGAACAAAAGGTCTGAAGCCTTTCTACAACTATCCACATTTTTCGAAGATCGTAGAGTTTACAGAAGCATGTTGTTTAGGAAGTGGATGCCACTTGGATTAAATAATATGGAACATTTTAAAAAAGATTTTTTTTAAAGAAAAGCTGGGCTGGATCCATACCTGCCTCTTTGTAAGCACAGCAGAGCCCGGCTCGTGTAAGCTCCATAAATACTCGTTGTGAGGTGACATCAAGTCAACTACAACTTGTTAATGACTATACAATCAACAGAACAAAACCTTGCCCTATCCTGCACCATCCCCATCTCCGACAGGCAGGAGCCCACTGTTCTAATCACCGTGTCAGTCTGTCCTGTTGGGAGTGTTCCTCCCTTTCTCTGACTGTCTGCCTTTCTCAGCAGCATGTCTTTTTCTAAGGACTGACCTCTGCTGATAACATGCCCAGAGCATAGGAAACAGTTTCCTCAACACTGTCTCTAAGGAGCACCCTCAGTGTACTTTTTCAAGAACAGATTTGCTTGTTCTTTCAGTGAGATTCAAACAAACTGAATAATGATGTAGATGAAAACATTCAACAAGAGTAGCTTCACCTCTTCTGTGCCACTTAAAAGATGACCAGGTCTGGGCAAGTCACACACCGTCCTGGGGCTATGGACTCAAACAAACAGGTATGAAACTCCTTCCTCACTGGTGGAGGCAGCCATTAACCAAACTATTGAAAACAGGGTTTTAAAGAAGTCAAATAAGGTTGTAACAAAAGACAGTAGGGAAAATCTCTCAGGCCCAGAGAGTAGCAGGGGTTCGGTATCAAGACCCTGACTATGGTGTGAGCAGACCACGAGCAGGGATTAAAGAGGGTTTGTGTGAACATGGAAGGCTGGTATGGAGTTTATCTTTCCTAGCGATCGAATCTGACTTGACCATGTAGATGAGCAGGAATATGGCAATAGGGCGTGTTAGCTTATTCACCAGGGGCTGGTTGCACCCATCTATTATTAGAAGGAGACTGGCTATTCTTGCAAATAAACCGAGTGACTCCAATAGCTTATCAGACCATCCCCACCAGCAAATAGAGAAAAAGATGAAGAAGCAGCAGCAAGGGAATGTAGGACGTTCATCAGGACCAGACATTCTTGCTCCAGCTGCACCTACAACAGCAGCCATAGACTAAAACTGGAGACGTGACATGAGACATATCTGGCTGCTACCTCCACAGAGAGACCAGGCCAAGCTAAGAGCCTTTGCCTAAGTTTGTTGGACAATTTGGAGCTGGCGGAGTGGGGGGGTGGGGAGAGGACAGGGGCAGGAAGATCCAATATTGACAGGACTGAGAGCTTTGTAATACCGGTCTAAAGCCATGAGGCTCAAGGCTGAGGTGCCTATGTACATATTTCAGATGCTATCCTGATTGTATTCTGCTACTAATCTGGATTATTACCTTTGACTTCTTCAACATGGTTCTGTACGGTCTGTGAGCTACTGTATTCGGATTTTGGACCCAGCAAAGCAGTGAGCTTGTTGTTGAGATGGGTAGAAGGAGGTATGGGAGTGTGGGGGACATGCCTGACCTTATGGGAATTGGTTTTGTGTCACTGATGCTATTGAAAGGACACTCCCCTTTGTGAAGTTGGTAAATGTCAGACGGGGCCATCCCCACGGGGCCCTTGATCGTTTTACAGCTGAGATCTCCCCTCCAAGTGTGTCTAATGGCTGGAGAGTTCTAGCTAAAACACCTGTAGGCAGGAGGCACAGCTTCGCCAGCTTGTACAGGAAGCAGGGCTAAGGGAGCCCGTACTCGTCCTCTTGGGCTTATGACCCACTTACCTGCAAAGCAAGGTGTTGAAGTTGCCTTTCTCAGGGTCAAATGCCTGGTTTTCTGTGCGGGCCAGTCCAAAGCCGATAGCCAGCACAGCAAGGGTGAGGATGAAGAAGCGGGTGATCGCGAACACAGCAACCCAAGCATTAAACCTGCTCACAGAGGCAGAAAAGGAAAGTCAGCTCTACCTAGGTCTTCAGGAAGACACCCCACGTGAAGGGGAGAATCAGAAATGGCCTCGGAAGGTGCTAGGGGAACAACTAAAAAAAAGAAACAAACCAACCAACCAACACCAAAAAAAAAAAAACCAAACCAAAACCAACCCCAAACTCATTGCCAGTCAAGTTGGAACCAACTCGCAGCTGGCCCTCCAGTGGGTTTTCTGAGGCCACGGATCACAGGGCAGGAAGCTGCTCATCCTTCTCCCAAGGAGCTTCTAGTGGATTCGAACCATCAGAGAGGTGCTGTGTTTGGATTAGCAGTGCACCTCCCTACTTTCTAGGCCACTGGAGTTCCCAAGAGGGACAAGGAATTGAGGAAAAAGAGGCTCCAAGAAAAAAAATAAACTTGGGGTATCCCTCACAACAGCACCTGAAGGACATTTGAGGCGGGGGCCCAGGCTGCCTGAGCAACACTTACAGCTTCTCATTGTTTTCATCTGCGAAGTAGAAGAGCCGAGCCATGTGGAAGAGGAACTCCGTTGAATACTGCAGCAGCAGCAAGATGAGGCCCAGGCGGCTCAGGCTGCAGGGACAAAAACCAAACTGAATGCCTCTGCAAAGCTTCCAGACCTCAGCTCGGCTGCCCGGGGCCTGCACGCTGCACTCCCACCTTCCCTGGCTGGTTCCCCCTACCTCCTGCTCTAGGACGTGGTTTCTCGGTCATGTTTTCCTAATACCAACCCTCTTTCACCTGTCCTACCTGTGTCAGATGCCCAAGCTGCTCCCACAGAGAACCACGGCGAGGCTCTTCATAGCACTTCGCACCCTGTGTCACCTAGCCCAGAACCAAGCACCTAAAAGGTGCTCAGAAGAAATATGCTGAACTTTCATGCAGAATCACTAGGAGTTCTCATCGTCTGGTTTCCCATTACTCAAATTTTCACAGCTAAGACATGAGCCACAACACAAAACTCAACTTAATGCAAAACTATCTACCATAAAACCAGCGACAGTCAGACACAGCACCAGCCTAATTCTACGCCTGACTTGTGAACAACTTTTCAGAGCAGTCAGTGTACAGATGGTGAGATTCAGTTCAAGCACAATGTGTAGAGACAGCTACGTGAGGTTACAAAGCCCATTCAACGTGCAGCACTTTGTGAAGTTAATGCAGTAATGCGCTCACAGGAACTGAAAAATGAGGATCTGACCAAAGAAATGAGAAATCCCATGGGATTTTGTACGCTGAGTGGGCATACTGGGGGTGGGGGGTGATTAATGTAAAAAACTACCCACTCTCTTCATCAAGGTTTACAGACCTCAACATGGTATGGTCCATGATATGTTTATCTCAAACTTCATTTTCTACCTGCAGCTACACTCAGCGTCTATGCTGATACCACCTCAGGGCCTTTGCACCTTCTTTTGAATAGGTCTGCACAGCTCTCTCCCCAGATCTTCATGTGCTTGGCTCTTGTCATTCAGGCCTCAGAGAGGCATTCTCTCGCCACACCAAAGACATCACATAGACAAGTTACTCCATTACATTCCTCTGCTCTATGAGCTTTCTTTATTTGTTTCCTTACTTATTCATTTGCTGCTTTGTTCATGGTCTGAATCCTGCTAGGATGGAAGCCTCTAGAGAAAAGCCTTCACCTGTCCTTATGCGGAAGTATGTGCAGCTCCCCAAGCAGTGCCTGGCACAAAGAGGTGCTCAAGTATGTGTTAAGTAAATGAAAGACTCCAAAAATGCAGGCTCTTCTACAAAAGGAAGATCCACTACCCCTCCACCCCCGATCATTCAGCATCTTACAAGTTCCGTCTCTCTTGGGAAAACTTGTAGTCTCAGGTCGCCCCTCTCTCTACACTCATTTCTGAATGTAAAGACAGAATGAGGGGAGAAGAGGTCATGCTCCTTAAGGAGCTGTGCTAGCAGTCACTGCTCCCAGCAATGGTGCCGGTCTCCCTGGGAGCAAGGTGGCTGTGGCTGTGGAGAAAATGCTGCTCTCTGCCCTCAACTCCCTCCAAGGCCACAATTCACGGAACTCAGTCCTAGCAGAGGCTGTGCCTAACCTTCTTTCCTAGGACACTGTCAGATGTGGAGAATATGCGCCTTAGAGCTCCCTTCATCTCTGGAAGGGTAGGTTATGACAAAGAGTGACAGGAGCTACAGCTTCAATGTGGTTCCGCACCACACACTCTGCTTAGTTCACCCCACGCAATGGTAGGTCAGCAGTGCAAGGTGCTTCTTCATTCCCACCCAAGAGAAGAAATGACTCCACCACACATTCCACTTTGTCAAGATCCAGGTGGAAGCTTCGCACGAGGCCTCCAGAGACAGGTCCTCTGGGAGGCAAGAGACCAGACAGAGCTTGAGGTCTGCTGCCTTCCCTGGTTCCATGTCCCTGAGTCAGCTGCTCTCACAAGATGCCTGGCTATGGGAATGTGGGAGAAAACGGGCTGAGGACTGCCAGGCACCTCAGAAGAAAGTCTGACACAGCAAATTCTCAAAAGGCTGGCTCAGAGAAAAGTGCAGGGCATTTTTCTGTCCTGCAGTGCCAATGCCCGAGAAGCCATTGCATTGTCTAATAATCAATATGATTCTTTCCATAAGAGACTCAAGGCCCATCACTATAGCAATGCTCTCAAGTAGTAGAGAAACCAAGCAGGAAAATGATGAAGCGAGGCCTACCCACTCTCCCATTCGATCTAAAATCAGCTCTGGGACCAGGACCTCTAGCAGCATTGGAGCCTGGGTACCAGGAGCCAGGGCCCAGCTTTAAGTGGCCTGCATACTGCAAAGCCACAGTCAAGTGCTGTCAAGTCTTGGAAGACTTCTCTGGATCTCTCTCAGGCTCAGGTGGTCACTCTTCTAAGCTCCCAGAGCATAGTGTTCACATCACATTATAGCTCTTATCTCATCAAACTGCCCTTATAGACATTTATCACTGTCTCTCCTACTTGGCTGGGAATAAACACTGCAAGGATGGAATCTTCCATTTTCTCTGTGTTCCCAGGTATAGCATTGTACCTGGCACACAGACGACATCTAATAAATGCACATGGAAGGCATCTAATGGAATGCATGTACAGACTGATGCATGGATGCAACCAAGCAAGAGAAACCACTCACTTTAAGAGGTAAGCTCCGGCTATGTGGACCAGGTACAGACAGATGTACTGGAGCTGACGAGGAATTTCCTCCTGAAAACAAAAAACATGCAAATTTGAGTTTTCTCTAAATAAAGACACGGGGTTGGAGGGAGAGGGACAGTGCAGAGGAAAGAGGGAGGGCTAGACACCACGCCACCCAAGATTAGCATGAATGGGGCTGCTGTAAAGTCTGACTGGGAGGCCAGGAGATCCAGGCCCAGCACTAGATGGAAAGGTTTGGTCTGAGAAAAAGATAAGGACTGAGGAACAGGATTTGGAAATAATTCAAAGGGAAACTACAAAGAACAAAAACTGTGGGAAAGGCAAAAATCCCTCATCTACTATCCAGAATACCAGAAGTCCGATTTCTCCTAGAGCCACATGCGTGACAGGCAGGAAACTGGTGCTGGATGTCTACTCTCGTGGTTTCTAAGATGGAAAACTTCTCCCAGGCATGAGGGAGAATTTCACTCAATCCCAGAGTATCCCCACGGAGCCTATCAAACACTGGAGACTGCAGGCGGGAAGGTGGGGAATGAATGGCCCCTAAGAGGGTTGAGGAAGAAGTGAGCACTCACCTTTCGGACCTTCTGGAAGTACAACTCTGGAAGTGCATGCAGCCAGTACGCCAGCTGGCATAGGTAGAAAAACTTTACCTGGAAACTGGACGCAAGAGAGTGAGTCACACAGGTGCGATGAAGGAAAATAACCCCGCAGGGCTCGCCAAGATGGGAGGGAAGTGTTAAGGGCCATGCCCGGGAGGAGCTGGTCTGGGAGTGAGGGAACATGAGCCGGCATCACTACCCTCCTGAGCCTGATGTTCTGGCTTTTTCAGTGCCCAGTGCCCTCATTCCACATCCAAGATCACTTCAAGGGACATGGAAAAGCCATTAAGAACAAATGAAATTTACTAATAACGTAGAGGAGGAGTATTCATTAACCTATTAGGAATGTGGCTAGGAGAGGCCAGTCCTTGGAGAGGGACATTACACTTGGAAGGGTAGAGGGATAGCGCAGGAGAGGAAGACCCCGGATGAGATGATTGATAGAGTATCTGGGGCAATGGGGGTCAGTGTGTGGGAATTAATGAAAATAGCTCAGGGCAGGGGAGAGTTCATAGCTGCCCCTGAGAAGGTTTCAGAGGCTGTAAATTGCATGAGAGAAGATTGTCCATGTTTCCCTCTCAAAACGTCGGGTGGATTCAAACTCCAAAGAAGCATCGCCTTTGGGTTAAGTGTGGCTCCCTATGGACCACGTCACCAGAGCTCCCTTAAGTAGCCAAGCAGGGCTGCAAATCAGCCTTTGGTAGGGTAACAACAGTTCCCCTGACATCTTGACAGCACAGAGAACCCCCAGAAGAGGGGGGTTCCCAGGAAAGGAAGGGCAGGAGAGGGCTGTCTCCGCTGAGCCTCAGCCACGGGAGGGCAGAGGGGACGAGGTGCCAGGAATCCGAGCAGCCGCCAAGGAGGCACCGGGCCTGAGAAATTCATGGAGATACTCGGCTTCTGTATCTGCCCCACACGGTTTAAGAGATTTCCTGTGATGGGACTAGAGCAGCGGACCATTCATCGTGGGATTCTCTGGGCAAAGACTATGGGGAAAGTCAGTTTCCACAGTGCCCTGGCCGAATCAGCTCCCAGGGGTGACCCAGTCACACTGCCAGCTGGCCTCGCACTGCTGGCCATATTCTGAGAGGGAAAAGCTAGTGGGCCAACCAGTCTCCCCTCTGGGGACAGTGAAGACATACTCACGGGAGATACACATGCGGGTAGTCCTCCCAGAGGCTCCTTGGGTTTGTTAAGTAGCCTTCCTGTGGTAGGAAAGAAAGAAGAGGTGGCATTGAGAGGAGGAGACACGAGGCCTGCTGGAAACATGCAGCTCCCTGCTGCCGGAGACACAAGAGCAGAAAAGACTGGAATAAAGTGCCGGTGTGGCGACCATTCTCATCTGACTGATTTCTTTATCTAGAAAGAGCCAGGACAGAGTTGGAAGAGTAGAAACCTGCCTGACCACAGGTCTGATATTACAAGTTGTCTCTTCTCAGCCAAGTCACTGCACTTCCCTTACAGCCTCTGAAACCTGCTGTCGGGGCAGCCACGAGGGGATTCTTAATGGCACGGAACATCAAGAAGCTTCGGCTAGCTAGCTCGTCTGCCAAAATAAAGCTACAGATAACTCCCCTGACAGAGGTATTGCGGAAATAAATGTGACAGTTTATACAAGAGTGTCTGATTCTAAGCCGGCTGTGCGTAGAAGCCCGAACTTACGAAAAGCTTGTGCAAATATAACCAAACAGACCTGAGTCACCATTTCACTGGAAAGAGGAAAACCCAGTTTGAATAAAGTACAGATGAAAACACTGGAAGGTCCCTATAAGTCTCACACGGGCCTGGACCCAGCAATTATCACACTGCATCATTACTACCAGTTACCTTCCCTACTCTGAAAGTTCATTCCTGTGGCTTTTTAACTCTTCTTTTCCATCTCTAGTGTCTAGGCCAGTGCCCTACACAGACTGAACAAGGAGGGATTCAGAAGGGACATGCAGGGATACAAAATGGTAGTGGAATTTGTTTTTATCATAAAACATCTTACTAACGCTGGATGAAACCAAAACAAATACTCTTCTAAATGCACAGCTGACCTCACAATAAGAAAGGGAAATTCCCTATGGCCCCCAAAGGGGATGTTGTTATGTACTATCAAGTCAGAGCCAACCCCTAAGTGATCCTCTAGTAGATTTTAAGAGGCTGTAAATCACACGGAGGTGGGGAGACTGCCCACTGATTTCCCAAGGAGCAGCTCATGGATTCCAATCACATGCCTTTCAGTTGTCAGTGCAACTCCTCGCCATTAAGACCCTTCTTGTTGTTGTTGTTAGGTATTGTCAAGAACAACTCATGGCAACCTTATGAAGAGCCAACTCGAACCCTGCCCCCTCCTGGGCCACTCTCAGCATCTTTAACAAACTAGAGCCCATTGCTGATGTCATCTTGTCAGTACATCTCACTGGGGGTCTTCCTCTCCTTTGCTGACCCTCCATGTTTCCAAGCATGACGTCCCTTTCCAAGGAATAGCCTCAGCTGGCTACATCTCTAAAGTACGAAAGACAAAGCTTTGCCTTCAAGGAACAATCGGGCTGTACTTTGCAAGACATATCTTTGGCAATGTATGGGACATTCTGTATTCTTCTCCAACACTATAACACAAAGGCATCAATTCTTCTTCTGTCATCCTTATTCACTGTTCAGCTCTCTGATACACAGCAGGTGACTGAGAAGACCAAGGTCTGGATCAGACACCCTTTAGTCTTTAAAGTGGCATCATTGTTCTTCAACATTTTTCTGTCCTTCACAGTGGACTTGCCCAATGCAATACATCTTCCGATTTCCTGACTGCTGGTACCAAACCACCAGACTTCCCTAAAAGAGCTTAAAAACTATAGCAGTAAGTAAAGGGATGCTGGGGCGTCCCAGAAGGCACGAGTTTTAGGGCAGATGTTTGTTTGGTGCCCATGTGAGGACAGAAGATGGTGACCTGGAAAGTGGAACTGAGACCCCTGGTTAAAATCAGCGCCCTTGAAAGACTACAACCCCAGAGAAAGAGTATACCTAAAAGAAGTTGATGATCAACACAGAGATGAAGGAACCCATCACAGCTTAGACTCTAGATGAAGAGAGAATTAAAAAAAAATTATCCCCTGATGTTCTCAGGCCATGGGTTTAGAATTCAAATCTCCATTACTGGCTTGCCTCAGGAACCAGCAAGCTAAGAAATTAGTATAAACACGTTCTTGGGCAAGTGACACCTTTGTCGCATGTCCTCTTCCAAGGGTATATAGGATTCCCAAAGATAAGCCGTTATATTGTAAAGATGAATTTATAATCAAAGATCACAAAATACACCCTGGAAACAATCCATCACAAGCAACAGTCAACTGACACTATGAGAGTGTGATAAAAGCTTGTTGTGTAGATGAACAAATGACAAATGTTTTATTTGATTCTCTTTTCTGGGGAAAGAAAAGCCCTTATTTGTCACTCAGAGAGGGGATATTACAGAACAGACTGAATGATCCCTGAAATTAGATGGTTTGTACCAACACAGTTGAAATGTGAGCTGGGACACTAATTGTCTGGTCCAATAACCTCCAGCCAGGTTGCTTCAGTAAATCAGAACATAAATGAGGCTGGTGGTTTTGATAAGTAGATTGAGACGTCAAATATTCACATGGAGATTAAAGACAAAGGTTTAGAAAGCAATGCAAGAAAATGAGAAAGTCAGTATCATTTGGAGAAGTATCTTAGATTATTATACTTTGGACTGTCAACTCCGGATTTTATTTCTAAGTAGAAGCTGATCTACCCACTCACCAGTCACCAACTGCTTCTGACTTATCCACATACGTTCTGAGTAGGGTCCGTAGCCCTTAACTCACCACCTTATTAGCATAATGTTGTTGTTGTTGTTGTTAAGTGCTGTTACGCTGACTACAGTTCACAGTCATCTGATGAACAACAGATCAAAATCTTGCCCTATCTGGTACCATCCTCACAATCTCCTTTGTTACATAGTTACAGTCCCTGTGTCAATCCATCTTGACAAGAGTCTTCCTCTCTTTCACTGACCCATCACCTTTCCCATCGTCGTGTCTTTTCCCAAAAACTTCCTGACAACATGCCCAAAGTACCTGAGACGAAGTTGCACCATCTATGCCTCTAAGGCGCACCCTGTTTGTACTTTCTTCAAGATAGATTTGTTTGTTCCTTTAGTAATCCATGGGAGTAAATATTCTTCATTGATACCACAAGTCAATGGCACTGATTCTTTTCCAGTCTTCCTTATTCACTGTCCAACTTTCAGATGCATACAAAATAACTGAAATGCATGGTTTGGGACAGGTGCACCTTAGTCTTTAAACTGATATCCTTGCTCTTTAGCACTTTTAAAGAGGATCATGATAGTGTATTTGGGTGTAATCAAACACATACACTAATGCTGCCAATGTAACTTAGATTTGAAAGGCATGATCTCAGACTAGCTCCTTATGGCCTCATTTCTAATCTCTTCTCCCTCACCCTTCCACCACAAAGACTAAGGAGCAGCTAAGGAAGACTCTGGTCTTCCAGGTGGAGGGTACTGAGCTCTCGGAAAAGCCCACATTGTTCAGAGATAATCTGTGCCTTCCCTCTCTGCTGTTCACATACCTGCTTGCATTACAGTATCTTAGTGATCTTCCTTACCCTCTATTTTACTCCAGCAAAATAGATGAGGAAATTCTTTCCTAGAGGAAGCAGGAATGTGCTTAATGAGAAAAAAGGCATTTCTGGGATTAAAGTGGGAGAGGAAATTTTGCCAAGATAAAGGAGGGGGAAAGGACAAAAAAGGATGAACCAAAAGCAGCAGCATGAAGAGAAATAAAAAGCCCTGGTCATCTTGTGACTTTAAATAGGAACCTACCTTAGTTTGGTTTCTTTTCTCAAGCAACAAACAGATCAGAACTTTGAAGCCCAAGCAAAGAAAGCTCCCTAGAAAAATACTGTCTGCTTGCAAAGGTCCAGTCCCCTGGGTCGTGAGCAGGGAGGGGCTGGAAGGGAGAGCACAGAGGGAGCCAGAGGAAAAATGACTCACTGCTCCGAGCACAGTCTTTTCCAGACGTCAGGCCAAGCAGCTGGCTGAGTGGGGAATGGAGCTGGGGATTACCCTCTGTGTTCAGCCACCAGACCGCCTGAGTTCACAGGCAGCCACATCTGGCAAAGTAAGCTACCTGTTAGCCACCCCAAATCATATTCATCAACGCGCCTCCACAGATGGTCTGGGGAAGGTTTTGACATCCTCTGAGCTCATCTGATTTTTACAAATTAGATCATGAGCAAAGCAAGGCCTAAGCAAGCTGGAACAGTCCCTCCCTTTTCCCAGCAGGCTGCTTTCTTGGTGTGTGAACAAGAAGAATCAACAAAAACAGCAGAAACCAGTCATAACACAGCCAGCTGTCATCTAGATTCAGACATACTGGGTATCACTGATCCACCACGAATAGCCATGTGTAAAGGTAGCCGGAACCGACTCACAGCTGACCCTCCAGAGGGTTTTCAGGGCACAAAATACACAGAACGAGACTGTCCATTCTTCTTCCATAGAGCAAGCTGGTGGATGTGAACAGCGTGCCTTTGGGACTGCAGTGCATGTTCTTACCACTAAGCCACCAGAGCTCCTTCCTGGAGTGGTGGTGATTCTGTCCTTTCTGGAAAACAAATTAGTCAAAGGGAGGTTTAAAGTTGAACGAAGAGATGGGGGTATATTGATGGCAAGTCATGTGATGCTTCCCATGGGACTAGGAAATAGAAGCTAAAAGGACAAGAACCTTCCCCTAGAGTCGAAATAAAGAGAAAGCCTTCTCTAGAGCAGATACCCTCAACTTGGACGTCAAGCCTCCTAACTAATAAGAAAAGATATTTCCTCTCTCATACATGCACAGAACTAAAAATTCTCCGCCATTGAGTCAGTTCTTATCAGGTTCCAAAGGTTGTAACACTTTATGGGAGGAGACAGCCCATTTTTCTCTGAAGGTCCAACTGGTGGATTCAAACTGCCAACCTCTCAGCAGTTAGCAGTACATATAGTCTATTGTTTTCCACCACCAGGGCTCTTTTAAGGGTTGTCTGTCTTACAAAATTATTGGCTGGCCATTCTTAATCCCATAAAGCTCCATGTATACATACTGAGAGAAATAGCTGAAGTCAGTATTAAAATAAAATTGGCTCTATTTCACAGGAAGGATGTGTAGTATCATTTTGCTTTAATTTTTCATGCTTTGTTATTGTGAAAAAAAATAACCTATGGGTTTTTAAATAAAATAATAAGTTCATTACTTTAAAAATGTTATCAAGTGGAACAAATGGAGGCATTTTTTTTATTTATTTGTTCATTCTCTCAATCATCATTTACTGAGCGGTTAGCACGTACTGTACCGGGGACGTAACCAACTTGCAATTTACAATCCAGTGGAAGAGATAAGACAACAGAATACGCACACATGAGTCATAAAAAAAATGCCACAGAAATGGGGACTGTGCAGAAAATAGAAATGGAGGAGGGGATTCTGTGGACAGGCTTGTCAGGAAGGGTGGAGATTTGGATGACAAGAAGGATTTGGTGCTAGGAAGCCAGAGGCAGGACATCTGCACAGAGGAGACCACCAGCACAGAGCCCAGGAATAAGAATGGCCAGTAGAATGGGCGGAGCAGAGATAAGAAAGGGCTGGGACCAGAGACAAGGGAGTGGTGTGAGAGGAGACTAGAGGAACCAGATGAGCAAGGGTCACCTGACTGAGGTGGAAGCAGTGCCCTCCCTGTAGGATGCGGGATTCTAAGTCGAAGATGTCCTCCTTATGTGCTGTCAAACAGACTACAACTCATAGCGACCCACTGAATGCCACATCTGAACCCTGCTCTATCCTGTGTCATCCTCATCGCCTCTGACATCCTTGAGCTCTTTCAGTCATTATGTCGACTCATCTCATTGAGGACCTTCCACTCTTTCACTGACCCTCCACCTTTCTAAGCATCATGTCCTTGTGCAAGGACTGGCCTCTTCTAAAATGGAAAGTATGTGAAGTGAAGTTTGGCCGTCTTTGTCTCCAAGGAGCACCTGGTTATACTTTTCTCCAAAATGTTATTCTTTTGGCAGTCCATGGGTTATTTGGGAGCCCTGGGATTCTCATTCTTCTCAGTGTTAGCCATAATTTGTTGTGATGTACACACACATGGCTTAATTTATCTTTTTAACAGATCTCTCTGTCTGAGCAGAAAATTGAGGACTGGGGTGCAGATAAGAGTACAAGAGTGGATACAGAACAATGAAACTCTGAAAGATGGGGTAGCAGGCACAGATCAATAGTGATTAATTTCATGAGACACAATGTATAGGAATGATAGTAAGAAACACTATATGAATGAAAAAAAAACCCACCCAAAAATAAAATATGTATGTATATAAATTAAATTTCCAGTTATTAAAGCCAAAAGCCAAAAATAAGTAAGTATATTTTACTAACCTGAAAAGAAAAAAAAAGTGGATATAGAGTTCTTCTAGAAGGAAGCTATTTGTTGGTCTAGGCATGATGACAGTGGTTTGACCTAGAGCAAGGTTTCTCAGAGGTAGCAACACTAACATTTTAGGCTGGAGAGCTCTGTGGACCTGATGGATAGAAAGTTATGCGACCAAGCCAAAGGTGGGTGATCTCAATCTGTGGCCCTCAGGCCTGGTTTTGGTTTTGGTCAAACATTCTTCTAAGTGGTATAACACTGGTCCGTCCATTTGCTATACAGAGTTAATGTGTGGTTGCTGTGATGTTAAACACTGTGACACTGATGCATCAAATGCGATAATGGTTACCCACAGTGGACAGTGTCTGGTGGAGCTCCCCAATTAAATAAGCTTGGAAGCAGGATTGGCATCCACTTCCGAAATAACTCTCCTCCAGAAACTCTATGAACTTGGGGAAATGATGAAAGTTATATATACAAGTGTTCAGGTCTTTTATTCATAAGGTCCCTTTGACTCGTCTATGACTCGATGGCACTTAACAACAAACAACAACATTGGTCTGTAGTCGGGGCTGCCTTGCACAATGTAGGGCATTCAGCAACATCCTGGCCTCTACACATTAGACACCAGCACAATGGCAAATGTCACCTGGATGGCAAATACCCCCAGAACTAGGGGTAACAGTGGAGGTAGAGAGTAGTTAACAAAATCTCAATTTGCTCTGGAAGTAGAGTCGGCAAGACCTGTGGGTACAGAGGGTAAAGGAAAAAGAAGGGCCAAGAACAATGTAAGTCATAAAAAATGTTTTCAATCTTGAAAATGTTGTGATAACATAAAAATACCATTTAAAAAAATAAACAAAAACAACAAAAAATCTAGCTTCTTTGGGGTTATTCCCCTCCCCCAAATTACCTCTCTTCCTTCCTCATTCACATTCATCTCATGCAGAATGGTCCAGATGGAGGGGTGGAGACAAGGAGCTAAGCAGAATTCTTAGGCACTGGGGTGATTGGCACTTTCCATACTCCATTTCTTGTTGAGTATGTGGAGTGAGGGGAGCTGGCTCTCACCCTAAAACACTGTTACCAGCTTGCACAAGGCAAGTGCTACACAATCCCAAGCTAATTAGCATCATCATTTTTAAGCCCTTGAAGATCTCAGAAAAACACTGCATGCTCTAGAAAAGGTGTCAAATAACAACTCATTGGCCCCCAAATCTGGTCTAAACATGTCACACCTGGGCTGAGGTTGAAAAGCTAAGAGTGACTCAGAGATGAAGCAATGCCTCTCAAAGATCAGTTAAAGGTCTGTGCTAACCATTCATCGTCAAAGCAGCTGGGTCAACAGGCAGTTGGGTGAAGTTTGAAATCCAAAAGTAGCTAAACTTCCTAGTGCCAGAATGTGCACGGCACAAAGACAGGGGGCGCTGTTCACCCAGAACACAATTAAAATCTCCCTCCTGGAACAGTATAATACAGGAGCCCTGTTGGCAGTACGGAAGTGTGGGTCCCTTGATTAAAATTCTTAGTGTTGTCTAGGAAAACATTTCTATAATTCAATAATAACAGAAATAAAGCCAACACAGAAAAGGACATGTTGACTCCTGCTTTGAGAATATGAATTTAATCTTTCAGTTCTGCATACTGAATTCCTTATGATATAAAATCTCGTAACTGTTTCTCAAGTCCTAAAGAAGAAAGAAGTTGAATGTTTCAGGGAAAGCAAGAAAGGAAACTTTAAGAAGATGACAGGATTCTCTAAACCTTGAGTCTGGGTCTTTGTTGGGATAATTTTAGCTCCTGAGAAAGAAAGCAGCTTATAGGCAGGTGGTACAACCAGGTGGGGTGGGTACTAATTAAGCACTTCCTAGCATTGTAAACCATCATTCATCTGTCGCTTGCTGTATTGTGGTGGCTTGAGGGTTGCTACGATACTAGATATTATGCCACTGAAATTTGTCCATGGTGGACACGTTTCAGTGAGGTTTCTTTTTTTTTCCCCTATAATTATATTTTATTAATTTTCATAAACATTTACAGAGATTTTGGGTTTCAATTCATTCATTGTTGCACTATTCTCTCTACCCTCCTCCCAGTTTGTTCTTGTCCAAATGCCACAGTGCTTGTCAAAGCCAGTTCTGATTAATCTTCTTTGTCTGTGTGTCCTTTGTCAGTGATGTTTCTGGACTAAGACAGAGTAGGAGGAAAGGCATGGAGATACACCTCCAAAATTTAGCCAGTGAAAATTCTATGGCTCACATTAGAATATTGTCCAATATAATGCTAGAGGAAAAGATCACGAGGCTGAAGGTACTAAAAAATACAGTAGCTGTAACAATGGACTCAAGCAGACCGGCAACAATGAAGATGGTACAGGATCCGGCAGCATCTTGTTCTGTTGGACTAAACTAACAGCCAGCACTATAGGCTGGCTCCTGTTACAACGAATCCCAAAGGACTGCTCACATTCCTTTGTACAGAGGAATTCTGTTGTCTCAAAGGTTCCTTGAAAGAAGAGCCTTATTGTGTAGAAGTGGGAGGTAGAGAAGTTGTCTGGTCCTAGAGACATCTGGGGGATTGGCCTTGACTCGCACAGAATCTGACGTGTGGACAGGGCTGCGGCTCGTCTTCCTTCTGAGAGGCAAACATGGTGAAATAGGAAGTGCACGGGACTCAGAACCCGACCGAAGTCAAGCTTTATCCTTGCCCCTTCCAAATCATGCGACTATTGCTGAAAAGAGCCTGGGTTTCTTCACTCCATAAGGCATACTGGAATGGGCGCAAAATTTATCTTAACATTTTTTGTAGGTTTGAAAAACACTAAGTGCCATGTAGGTATATGGTATTTTATTAATCTCACACAGTAATTATAACAAGTGCTCCTTTTCAGGGAAGTGACACTTCAGAAAAATCACATCCATAGTGTTTTCCTCTCTCACACAGTAACACCATGAGGATACAAAATCCTGTCAGTTGCAAGAAGGTACTCTAAGTCAATGTGCTTCTTACCCATTTCTTCCCTGTCCAGCCCTTGACAGTCTCTGGGTAATGCAAATGACTAACATGTTCAGCTGTTAACTGAAAGACTGGAGTTTCAGGTTTATCTAGAGATGCTTTGGAAAAAAGACTTCATCATTTACTTCCCCAAAAACTCAGTCTTTGAAATGCTAAGGAGTACAGGTCTACTCTTGACATATACAGACATAACATGAGTAGAAACTGACTCAAAAGTAACTGATTTATAAACCCTTCACTATTCATTTTTACTAGCAAAGACAGGAAAACAGTGGTACCTCAAGACTCAAGAACTGGGGAAAAGCTTCAGGAGTTCTGGCTTGGGGAAAAGATTCTGGGGTCCCAGGACCACTCACCGTTACCACCACGTAGAAGCACCATATCACAGAGCTGAGATGAAAGACTAAGAGTTGTCCAGATTCATTGAACTTGCTGTGCTTGACCTTGGAGAGATGAAGTCTTTTGCTGATTTTCTAAAGTAAGAGGAAAAACCCATAAATGAAGAAACAACTATACTGGTACCCAGTAGGTTCAAAACTTTCTGGCTGAACACCGTCAGATATCTGAAGCCAACCACAACCTAAATTTTAAAGGATAAAACTACTGTGTGTACAAAGTGCTAACTTAAGACAAGGATAATTTTCAAAGTAGAAATAGAGAAAGCATTTTCAAATATGTTAAGTACCACAGTTTATAGGGACATTAAACTCACTGCTAAAGAGTTGTTTTCTACTGCAATCCCAGAGGAACACGGTTCGAATCCACCAGATGCTCTGCCAGAGAAGGAGGGACAATCTCCTCCTGTACCAGTCAGATCTGATTTGACGGTACACGCACACAAAATAATAAAAATTTAAAAAAAAAAAGAGTTGTTTTCTGACTTAGAACAATCCTTCATCGGGTTTCTGAAGCTATAATCTTTACAGGAAGTTGTCTTTCTCTCACAGAGAAGCGATGGATTCAAACTACTGACCTTTCGGTTAGCAGTCCAATACATTACACAGGCTGCCACCAAGGCTTCTTTACAAGGACATTGGCTTGTCATATTTCAGGCAGTTCTTTCCCCACATAATAAATACTCTGTCCCATATGTTGACTAAAGACGGCTGTGAGACTGGATGGAGATCAAAGTGTAGAGGTGGAAGGCAGTCAACGGAACCAATTTAATCTGCTGCCACTGAACTGAATCTGAATCACAGAGACCTCCCAGAATAGAGGAAAACTGTCCCCCAGAGTTCCCAAGAGTGTGTCATTTTTAACGGAAGTAAAGTGCTCTTTTTCCTTTCCAGTTGCTGGTGGGTGCAAATTGCTGACCTTTTAGGTAAAAGCCTAGCACTTAACTACTTTGCCACCAGGACTAATAATAGAACCAATGAGGGCATGGAAATTAGGGGATGAATGGACTCAGAGGAGCAGGTTTCCTCCCTCGTTGAGCACCTTCAACCAAAAATGTTTCCCCAGGTTCTGATCTCAGAATTCAGGCCCATCACTTACATCTAAAATATACTCCTGAACCACAGCATGCAAGATGATGGTGATGAAGATGTAGAATAAGATGGTGACCAGGTCTTTCGGCCCATAGTGGTAGTGTACTGTCTCGCTGTCTGTGGAGGAAACAAGAACAATCACGTCAGTCCCCCTGAAGGGAGTGCTACACATCACAAGGAAATGCTGGGTTCAAGGCTCAGAGCAAGCTGACAACACCCAAGTGTTGAGCACACGTCCTGGCCTCTCTGTAATCAAAGACATGATATTTAAAACAGAATGTGCCATCAAATACTTTCCACAGCTGAACACAGAAATTCCATAAGACCCAGCTATTTCACATCTTGGAATATACCCCAAGAAAATGAGAACTGAGGCACAAATGGAGACTTGTACACCAATGTTCGTAACAGTGTTACTCACCATTGCAAGAACACGGAAACTAGTCCAAATGTTCAACCACAATCAAATCGATTGAGAAATTATAGTACAGTCACACAATGGAATACTACGCAACATGCAGGAGCAAAGACTTTGTAAATTAACTTAACTTGGGAGGGACTGAAAAGCATTATGCTGAGTGAACTAACTCAGTCCCATAAGGACAAATACTGTATAAAAACATTACTGTAGAATGAGTATGAGGATCCGTGCTGGGGGAGGGTGGAAGCAGAGGGGTGAGGACGGGGTGGGGGGGAGCAGTTATTCAGAGAGTTGTACAATTTGGATGGGTGTATGGGGGTGAAGGAAATGAGAAAGATCCAGTGTGAAAAACAGTATATTCAAACTTTGTAAATAAACCAGTATGAGAGAGAGAAAGAAGAGAGGGAGGGGAGGGGAAGAATGGGGAGGGGAGAGGAAAGAGGAGAGAGAAAGGTTTTCCACTGGCTTTAACCCTAGACTTGGAAGAATTTTAGTCCCAGCCTTCTATTTTACCCATGCATCTGGCCGTTGGGCAGGGCCAACAAGGACAGAAGCAGGCACTGTGCCATATTTGTGATGACAGCCTAGTGGAGGGGAGCCGGAGCCAACCTGTCTCCACCACTGGCTCCTCCACTCCCTGTCTGAATGACTGTGGATAAGCAACAAACCTCACTGAGCCTCAACTTCCTCTTCAGTAAACTGGGACAATGGTCACACATTATCAAGGAAGTGAGTGTGTGAAGAGCGTGGCCTTCAGACTGCCTGACTTCACACCAAAAACTGTCAGTCATTTCCTGTCTGACCAGGGGGCGCCTCTGTGTGTGACATTTTGTTTTCTCATCTGGAAGATGAGAAGAGTAACAAGTTTCTGTACCAGAGTTATTATGAGAATTAGGTGAGTTAGTAGATGCAAAGTTCAGGACTGGTACCTGGCTCATTGCTGTTGTCTTGTTGGTCATGTTTCGCTGTCTCTGACTTGTGGTGATCCCATGCACCATGGAGTGAAACACCACCTACTCTTGTGCCATCCCCCTAACTGGTTGTGATCGGGAACACTATGAGCTGTAAGGTTCTCATAAACGAATTTTCAGAAATAGACAGCCAGGCCTTTCTTCCTCACCCATTTTAGACTAAAAGCTCTGCTGAAATCTGTTCAGTATCATAGCAGCACACTAGCTTCCAATATCAGAGAGGCAATGGCCGTGCAACTGCCAGAAAGGGATTCCGAGTCTCCCCCATGGAACGTGAGAATTCTGCCACTAAACCAACAGTGAACATCTTACCTTGTATATGTTGTTGTTGTTATGTGCTGTCAAGTTGACTATGATTTATAATGACTCTATGAACAATAGCTCTGAACCCTGCCCTATCTTGAGCCAATCTGTCTCTGACACATCTGCCCCCAATGTCACAGTCACTGTGTCAATCCATCTCATCCACGGTTTTCCTCTCCTTCAGTATCCCCCCCACCCCCTGCGCCCCTTCCAAGCATGATGTCCTTCTCCAGGGACTGGTCCCTGCTGCCAGCATGCGCAGTATATGTGACATGGAGCTCCACAATCCCTGCCTCCAAGGAGCTCCACAATCCTTGCCTCCAAGGAGCAACCTGGTTTCACCCTCTTCTGTTTGTTCTCTTGGCAGTCCATGTTCAATGTTGTTGTTGTTATGTGCCACAAATGCTCTGAAACCTGCTCTATCCTGTGCCAACCATAGTGTCTCTGACACACCTACCCCCATTACCCCAGTCACTGAGTCAGTCCATCTCTCATCTAGGGTGTTCCTCTCCAGAGCTGTCCCTCCACCCTCCCAAGCATGACGTCCCTCTCCAAGGACAGACGCCCAAAGTATGTAAGACAGAGCTTCAGAGTCCTTGCCTCCAAGGACCAGCCTGGTTTCACTCTCTCTAGGACAAAGCTGTTTGTTCCCCTAGCAGTTCATGGTATATTCAATACTCTTCTCCAGCACTACAGCTCAAAGGTATCGATTCTTCTACCATCTCTACTCACTATCCTGCTTTCTGATGCATAACAAGTAATTGCAAAGACCATGGCCTGGATCAGGAGTACCTTAGACTTCAGACTGACGCTGTTGCTCTTTAGTAACTGGAGAGGTCCCTGACAGCAGACTTTCCCACTGCAATTTCTTGAGTGTTGATCAGTGTTCAATACTCTTCTCTAAAACTACAACTCAAAGGTATTAATCGTTTTGTCATCCTTAGTCAATGTCAAGCTCTTAGATGCATACCAAGCAACTGTGAAGACCATGGTTTTGATCAGATGCACCTTAGTCTTTAGATTGACATCACTGTTCCTTAGCACTCTGGAAAAGTCCCTGAAAGCAGACTTTCCCAAAACAATAAATCTTTTTATTTCCTGATTGCTGGTGGCAAGAGTGTTGATTGTGGACCTGAACAATGAACAACCTAATTACTGCTCCATCTATCATGATGTTGCCAATTGGCCCAGTGGTGAGAATCTTTGTTTTCTCAATGTTGTGATGCAATCCATACTGAAGACTACAGTCCTTGACTTTCTGCAGTAAATACTTCAAGTCCTCCTCAATTTCAGTGAGCAAGGCTGTGTCATCTGTATAACCCAGTTGCTGATGAGTCTTCCCCCAATCCTGATATCACATTTTTCTTCATAAAGTCCAGCCTTCCACATGATCTCTTTCATACACAGATTGAAAAGGAATGGAGACAGGACACATCCCTGATGCACTCCTTTCTTGATTTTGAAACACACAGTGTTTCCTTGCTCTGTTCTGAGGACTGCTTCCTGCTCCAAGTACAGGTTTAACATGAGCACAATCAAGTGTTCTGGGATTCCCATGCTTCTCAATGTTAGCCACAATCTGTCAAAAAACCTACCCAGCCAAATGTCTTTGCATAGTAAAAAAAAAAAAAAGTCTTTGCATGGTCAATAAAACATAAACAGACATTCTTCTGGTATTTTCTGCTTTCAGCCAAGATCCACCTGACATGGGTAATAATATCCCCAGTGCCATGCCACTTCTAAACCCAGTTTATATTTCTGACAGTTCCCTGTTGTTGTACTGTTCCAGTTGTTTTTTAATAAATGTCAGCAAGATTTTGCTTGCGTGTGATACTAATGACATTGTTCACTAATTTCCATATTCTGTTGGCACTAGTTTGAGAAATGGAAAAAAAATATGGACCTCTTCCAGTCAGTTGGCCAGGTAGCTGTCCTCCAGATTTCTTGGCACAATCTGGTGAACATGTCGAGGGCAGCATCTACTTATTGAAATATGTCAATTAGTATTCCTTCAATTTCTGAGGCCTTGTTTTTTGCCATTCTTTCAGAGGAGCTTGATTTTCCTTCTTCACCACCACTGATTCTTGATCATAAGCTGTTTCATTAAATTCTACTATGCCAGCCAATTCTTTTTGATATAGTGACTCTGTGTACTCTTCCATCTTCTTCTGCTGCTTCTTGGATCATTCAATATTCTTCCGATAGCATCTTGAAGTATTGAAACTTGAGGCTTGAATTTGTTCTTCAGTTCCTTCAGCTTAAGAAATGCAAAACAAGTACATCCTTTTTTAATTTCTAACCCCAACTCTTTACACATTTCATTATAATATTTTGCTTTGTCTTCCAGAGCTGCCCTTTGAAATCTTCTGTTCAGCTTCCTAACTTCCTTATTTCTTCCCTTTACGTTAGCTTCTAAGCGCTCTGGTGCAATATACAGAGTCTTTTCTGACATCCACCTTGGTCTTTTCTTCTTTTTCTGTCTCTGTAATGACCTTCTGAATTCTTCATGGAGGATAATCTTGATATCCTCCCATAGCTCATCTGATCTTCATTCATTAGTGTTCCAGGCCTCATATCTGTTCTTGATATGGTTTTAAATTCAGGTGGGACAGACACAAAGTCATATTTTGATTTGGGGGGATTTCTTTCTTTTTTTTTAAATATACTTACATTTATTGTGTTTTTAATGAGTTTTCATCCATTAACTGTGGCATAATTTCCTCCCTCTCTTCCAGTCCACTCTGTGATACACCTCTTATTCTGGATTGTTGCCATACATATCACGCCTAATCACATATTCCTTTTAAGCAGTTCTCTCCGTCATCTGTTTCAATGTAGTGTTCATTATCTATCCACTCTTTTCCTATCCTTCTAACAAACCCCCATGTCTGTTTTACTTTTCTTTAGCTTCAGTTTGAACTTGCACCTGAACAGCTGGTGGTCCGTTCCACTATCTAGTTTTCACAGCTGATATGGAGCTTCTCCACTGATTATTTTTCACAGTTGTAATCAATCTGATGCCTGTGTATTCCATCAAGTGAGGCTCATACGTAGTCATTTTTGTGTTTTTTAAAAGGTATTATAATCATGTAAAAGGTATTATAAAATCTTTTTATTAAAAGATATTATAAAATAATTTATTATATAAAATGCTATCATTCTTTCTCTAGCCTCATTTCGTGTCACCAAGTCCATGTTTTCTGACTACTCATCTTTCTTCCTTGTTCCCAACTTTTGCATTCCTATCACCAAGTATTATTAATGAATCTTGGTAGCATGTTCGATCAATTTCAGACTGCAAAAGCTGGCAGAGATCGTCTACTTCCTGTTCTCTGGCTCTGCTTGTTGATGCATATATTTGAAAGGTAGAGGTATTATCATGTTGTCCTTGTATCCGTATGGATTGTTGCTGTAAACTGTTGAGGCAGATCTAACGCACAGCTGAGTCTGTGAGGGTCAGTGGGTTTTCAGGGACAGTACCCAGCATGGGAGAGACTGCCTATCATTCTCTCACAGAACAGCTGGTGGATTCAAATTGAGATTGTAGCACAATCTCTTACCACTAGGCCACAAGAGCTCCCTACTGCTTATGTGTTGTTGTGTACCACCAAGCTGCAAATGAACCAAAGCTGACCCCTCCTGCAGGTTTTCAGAGGTAGTTAATTGCACGGGAGAAGACTGCCTAGCCTCCGGCAGAGCAGCTGGTGGATTTGAACTGCATACCTTCAGGATTGTATGGCAGCTTTTTACCACTAGGCCGCCAGAGCTCCCCTGTTATTATCTTTATTGGAGCCACTGGGTTATTGTGAGAATTAAGTGAAATAGTTTATATAGATGATGCTAAAAACAGTGCCTATAATTTATAGACAGTTTCGTAAATGCTACTTAATAGTAATAAATGATAGAAAGAATCTCTCAGATTCGCAAGTCTTTGAACGCTCTGTTAGTGCAGCCTCTCTTTCTCCCTGGACAGGGGGTACTTTTACCCTAGTTCTAGTTAACAGGCTCCAGGAGGCTCACAAATGCCTGCCTGCTTCTCTGCAAACCCACCATCCCCCAAGCTGACTCCTTCCAGCTGTGGAGTACTTGCCCTGAGTCACACACACATGAGTCATCGTGAATTGCTGGGATGTATTTACCAGAAGGTAGGCCAGGGTCAGTCAGCTTCAGTGTGGCCATCAGAGTCCAGCTGATGACTCTGTACAGGGTCCAGGGTCACTCTGGAGTCCACCCACAGCCTCAGCCACCCTGGGCTGGGAGAATGTACTGGTGGGCAGTTGTCAGGGGGTGAGCAGAGGTGGGGAGTGTGGTGAGAACACGATGAACTTTGAAATCAGCCAAATTTCTTTTTCTTTTTTTTTGCCCCTTTCTCTCTCTGTTTTACAGACTTAATCTGAGAGGCACTGGCTAACTGTTGGAATATGGATAGGAAAGACACTGCCCTAGCTTCAGAGTATGTAGTCCAGCAGGGAGACGGACGGCTGAATGTGCAATTACAATGCAGAGGTGCATGCTAGCCAAGGCAGTAAAGGGCCTGACCTTAGCTGGGCAGGTGGTAGTGAAGTGATTGGTGCAAAAATGGCAAAATATGGGACTGAAGGGTAGAGTCAGAGGAGTGCCTGGGTGGTGCAGTTAACAGGGCAGGCCACTAACAAAAAGGTCAGAGATACAAAACTGGCCAGAGGTGCCTCGGAAGAAAGTCCAGGGTCACCAACTTCTGAAAAAGCAGCCGCAGGCCCTTGAAAACTCTATGGAGCCCTATCCTATTCTGATACCAGTGGGGTCTCCATGAGTGACAGCTAGGACAGCTGAGCATCTGAGTGGATGTTGAGAGTGAAAACGTGGGCTCTGAATATCAACTGAAGGAGGCATCTGGGCCAAGGAAAACAAGGGTGAAGCTGGAGCGCTGGGGAACTGAGGAGGCTGGTGTGTGCGTCTCGGTATGACTACCAAGAGCTTGGGCTTTGTCCTGAAGGTGGTGAGGCAGAATCAGAGAATGCAGAGTCAGGTAGTAAAAGGATGAAACCTGTGTTTTAGGAAGTTACTCTGGCAGCAGTGAACGGCAGCAAGCCCGAAGGGAAGAGGCCAGTTAGGACCATGGGCCACGTGGTCCAGGAAAAGAATGTGGGGCCTGACTTTATTTTTTTTCTTTTTAAATTTTTGGTTGGTCACTGATTCTTCTAAGGATCCTCTTGCTACCCAAGCTAGGCCTCCTGCTCTTTCAGGGGGCTGCCTGGATCTTGCATAGGTTCTCAGAAAGAATGGCAATGGTTTGTCTGCTAGTAATGTATTATCATTTGGTTTACAGTTTATTTTATATAATATTTTACTATGTTTATGGTGAAAATTTTTACAGAAAATTAGGATCCCTGTTAACAGTTATTCATACGTGTTGTTCAAAGCCATTGTTTTCATTTCTCACGTTTGCACACTCCTTCCCTTCTCAATGTTTCCTAACCCGTGATCTAGTTTCCCTGCCCTCTTATCTTGCACCTTTGTTTTAGAATAATTGTTGACCATTTGGTCTCATAGATGATTTTTTTAAAAAAGCATGGCCTCCTTTCATTCATTAAAACACCAGGTTTGAACACATCTCTGAGCTATCAGACCAGCAAAGTGACTGACTGGGAAGCCCCAGCAAGATGCCAATGGGGACCAGGGTGGGTCATAACTGAAGTGGCTGTGGAGTCTCAGAATAAATCCTTTCAACACAGAGGCCCGCTGTAAGAAGCAGGTAAGATTCTTTACTTCCATAAAGAAATAAGCTCTCAAATGTTTTTCTTTAAACCTACCAATCTCTTGGGTCTATTGTGTAAAACTACACTTTTACAGAGACGACAAATATAAGAAATATTCACTTTCCTCCCAATCTTATTCAAAGAAAAACTATTAAAACTGAAATATACAGCAATCGACAGACAGGCCCAGTGTCAGGGCCACACTGGAGAGAAGGGGTGGCTGTGTCCCATTAAGGATGAAGGAGGAGAGGAGGGGAGGGGTGTTGCCTGCTGTGACTGGATACTCAGTTTTTATTTTAAGTTGGTGACTACAGCGAAAACTTTAAAAACACTGTTAAAAGCCAATGCGATACTGGCCAAATAAAAGTACATTTGCAGGCCAACTCTGACTATGGGCCACAATTTACAACCACCCGCCTAAATGAACACCAGTGACTCCTGCCTTTCCCAACCCAACATTCGGTGGGTCTTATTCCAACATACTTCTATGGAATATGTCAAAAGCTCTCAAAGTGGGTGGCCATACCACTGCCATCAAAAGTGGTAACTGCTTTGTCTATCTTTGATCACAGCTGCCACTGAACTGATTCCACCTCTTGGAGAGCCCATGTGTGTCAGGGTGCAATCACCCTCCAGAAGGTTCTAATGGCTGGATTCTCAGAAATAGATCACCGGGCCCTTCTTTCAAGGCTCCGCGGGGTGGTTAGTTCCTCTTTTCTGGTTAGCTGTATTACTTTCGTTTAGTTTGCATGAACTCCTGAACAGAGTTGCTGCTGTACGCCATCAAGCCGACTACAGCTCACAGCAATCCTAAAAACAGCAGATGAAAACGTTATCCCATCTTGCATCATCCTTATAATCTCTTCCATGCTCAGACCTAGGATTGCAGTCACTGTGATAACCCATGTCTTCTTTTAAAAAAACAAATCCATCATTTTATTTATTTGCTTTTCAGTATGATTAAATCCTCGAGGGATACAGCAATACATGGATTCTGTGCCCAATGGCCTTAGCAGGAAGGTTGCTCCGCAATTTGGCCTGAATCATGCCACCGTTTCCATGGACACGAGCTACTTCTCTCCAGATTTCTCTGGTTTTGTTAGGTCTGCCACCAGGAGTCACTGTATTATATTTTGCTTTGTAAACATAGGCACATCTCTTACCAAAACAGAATTCTGTTTTATCACGGGCATAGACACCTTCAATTTTAAGAAGAGCTGAGTGCTCCCTCTGGTTACGAAGACCTCGTTTATAGCCAACCCAGGTGGCCTTGCACCACAGCCTCACAGCCACCTTTGCGGTTCAGAAGTCCTGTTCTTGGGAGGCCTTCATGGGCTCCAAGATGGTGAGGGGTGGAGGAAGCGATAATCCTTCTCTATGATGGCCTTCCCCCCTTCTGCAGACCTTCTACTCTTTCCAGTTGTTGTTGTTGTTAAGTGCCACTGAGTTGTAGAGACTTAGAGTGGCCCTGTGAACGAAAGACCTGAACACTTTTATATAACTTTCATCATTCCTCTAAGTTCATAGGGTTTCCAGAGGCAAGCTGTTTCAGAGGTAGATGCCACTCCTGCTTCCAAGCATGTTTTAATCAGAGAACTCCACCGAACACTGTCCACCATGGGTGACCATTATCACAATTGACACATCAGTGTCATAGTATATAGCATCGCAGCAACCACGAATTATCTCTATACAGCAAATGGACAGACCAGTGCTCTACCACTTAGAAGAATATTTGACCAAAAACAATCAAAACCAAGCCTGAGGGCCAAAGATTAAAATTACCCACCTTTGGCTTGGTAGCATCACTTTCTATCCACTAGGCCAACAGAGCTTTCTCTATGTTGTTGTTAAATGCCTTTGAGTCATAGATGACTCACAGCGATCCTATGAATGAAATACCTGAACACTGTATAACTTTCATCACTCTTCCCAGTATGATGTATTTTTCCAAGGACTGGCACCTTCTGACAACATGCCCAAAGTATGTGACGCAAGGTGTCACCCTCTTTGTCTGTAAGTAGCACCCTGGTTGCACTTCCTTTAAGACAGATTTGTTTGTTCTTTTGGCAGGCATGTACTCTTTGTAAACAAAACAATTCAGAGGCACCAATTCTTTTTCTGACTTCTTTATTCATTGTCCAACTTTCAGATGCTTAGGAAGCACCTGGAAATATCCGGCTTGGGTCAGGTGTACTTCACCTATCACATTGATACCCTAGCTCTTTAACACTTTAAAGCAGTCTTTGACAGCAGCTTTGCCCTATGAGACACATCTTTGGATTTCCTGATTCTTGCTACCATGGGTGTTGATTATGGATGCAAGTAAAATGATTGCAGATAAAGGGACTAAAATGAACAAAAGAGTCTGGGTTATTTTTGACAAATTATGTAAACAGTTGTCCCATTGGGGGAGTAAGTCTTCTTGACCTGTCACTTTGTTTCATGACTAATATATACCTTCCTGGTTCCTTTTGGAAACACCTGTAGACAACCTCACTGGCTTGCCTAAACTTCCTTGTCTTGTCTAAATATTTGGGTGTGGTCTGCAGCCTCTCCCCATGACCTGAGATAGTGTCCACTTGCTGCTGCTGTCCCATCTGCTTTTCAGATCTTGTGAGAACCTGAGCCTTTGCCAACTGAGATTGCTCCTCTGTCCACAAATCTAGTTGCTGAAAGCACATCCTTGCACTTGTGAATACTCCTTTCTCTCCCAGTTTTCTGAATCTGATAAATCTGGTTTTGTACAATTTTCTTTCTATTCATTTCCAGCTTACGGCCGACACTGTGTTCCCATTATTTTACATCTTTGACACTATATGTTAAATCCAGAAATGATACGTGAATAAACCATCGTAAACAAAGTTAAGCGGCCAATGACCACCGGGGGGAAATATTTACCATTCAGATGACAGAGGGCTAATCTTGAGGACAGTTAAAGCACTTCTAGAACCTGAGCATAAGAAAAAAAATCTCAAGAGTGGGCAAAGGAATGAACAGAAACACCAAGGGGAGAAAACAGAGATGGCTCTCAAAAGGTTTTTAAAAAGATGTTCAACTTTATGCATAAGAGAAATGCAAATGAAAGTTACCCTGAGATACTGTTTCAGACCTATCAGATTGGCCAAATCCCAAAGCTGGAGAACACAGTACACTCTGGCGGAGGCTCTGGGCAAACAAGTGCTCTCATAGGGTGCTGGTCAGACTGCAAAGTGATACGGCCTCAACAGAGGGCAACTGGGCAATTGCTATCAAGATTACAGTCCTGGCTATCTAGTACTGCGATACCACAAATACCACAAATGCGTACCTCTAACAAACTTATTCTTTAACATTTCAGAGGACAAAGGTCTGAATTTAGGGTGCTGGGCTGAGGGAAGGCTCTCTTTGCTGGCTCTGGGGGAAGGTCCTTGTGTCTTTTCTTCTCCTGTTCTTTGGTGACTGACCTTCATTGCTACATGGCTTCTATCCTTCCCCCTCTCTGTCGACTTAATCAGCTTTGCTTTTTAAAAAAATGACAAACATGTTTTAATAAAATAAACACTGCTCTACAGAACGTATACAAGTGTTCTGATGGTCTGACTTGTTCTCTTTTTTTAAAATTTTAATTGGTTTGCACATAAACTGACATATACATTGTGGCTCACATTATGTTTCATGCAATCATTCCCGTACTTTGTGTTTTAGAAAATTAATCTGCTTCTTTTAGATTTCAAAAGAGATCGACTCTAGACACATCTCACATTAATATTGCCTCATCAACATAACAAAGAAAACTCATACCCAAATGAGATTATAACCTCAGGTATAGAATTTACAATACTTATTTGTGAGGTAGGGACAGCAGTCAATCTGTAATAATTAGAAACAGATTTACCCTTTGAGGCAGCAATTCTATTTCCAGGAATTTACCCCATAGTTAGTACTTGCTATATCCAAAATGACACATGTAGTAAGGTCATTCACTGAAGCACTGAATTCAATTATAAACTCATGGAAACAACCCCAAGATGTTTTCATCTCCAGGGAGTAGTTAAGTAAACCAGTTATAACTACACTCACTGACTCATGGTCATCTCATCGCAACTCATATCTGACCTTCCAGTGGGTTTCCAGAGACTACAAAAATATGAGGAGCAGACTAATCATCTTTCTCCCTCAGAGTAGCTGGATTCAAACTACCTGCCTCTGGGTTGGCAGCACAATTCTGTACCCTTTAAGACACCAAAGGTCTCTATAACTACACCAAGGCTGCTCAAAGTATGGTCAAGGACCAGCAGCATCAGCATCAACTCAAAAGTCCACATTAATGGGTCCCACTCTATGCCTCCTACTGAATTAGAAACTAGCTACAGGGGAGCTCTGGTGGCCTAGTGGTAAGGAGCTGCAACTACAATCCCAGAGGAGCACGGTTCGAATCCACCAGATGCTCTGCCAGGGAAGGTGGGACAATCTCCTCCTGTACCAGTCAGATCTGATTTGACGGTACACACACACAAAAATAATAAAATAAAATAAAATTATAAGAAAAAAATTAAAAAAAAGAAACTAGCTACAGAGCCCAGGAATATGTGTTTTTAAAAATATTTCCACAAGCAACAAGTGCTGGCGAGGTTGTGGAGAAACTGGAACCCTTGTTCACTGTTGGTGGGAGTGTAAAATGGTGCAACCACTGTGGAAGGCAGTATGGTGCTTTCTCAAAAAGTTGCAAATAGAGATACCATTTGACCCAGTAATTCCACTATTGGGTATATACCCTGAAGAGACCATAACTATCATCCAAGCAGATTTATGCACACCCATGTTTATTGCGGCTTTGTTCACAACAGCAAGGAGTTGGAAATAACTTAAGGGCCCATCAATAAACAAATGGTTAGAGAAGCTGTGGTATATTCACACAATGGAATACTACACTGCCTTGAAAAACAAGGAATTCATGCAATATTATTCAAAATGGGTGACCCTCGAGGATATTATGCTGGGTGAAATATCTCAGTCACAAAAGGGCAAATACCGCATAAAGCCAATGCTATAAAACAGGACATCGGGGCTGGGGGGAGACTGAGGAATTTGGTATAAATAATGTATACTGCATTGAAACAGATAGGGAGAAAATGGTTTAAAAGGGATATGTGATTAGGTATTATTGTCATGACAGGAGTCCAGAACAAAGGCTGCAGAGTGGAGTGGACTGGGGTGGAGGGGGGATTGTACAAACAATGAAAGAATTTTTCTTTTACTTTTCAAGAAGAGTGTACTGTGGAGGAGGAGCAGACAGGGAGAAAAGTGCAACAATGAATGAATGGAAATCCAAAGTCTCTGTAAATTGTCATTAGAATTAATAATAATAATAATAAAAAAATTTTTAAAACCCCAAAAACATCTCCAGGAGACCCTGATGCACACTGAAGGCCAGAACTAAAGATACTGGGGTTTTGGTTTTGATTTAACAGTGTAGATGAAGATCCAAGAACTCATAAAACTAATCTGTTGTTGTCGTTAGGTGCCATGGAGTCGAGTATGACCCATAGTGACTCCATGAACTACAGATCTGCACCCTCTCCTGTCCTGTGCCATCCTCACACTTCCTTACACACTAGAGCCCATTGTGGCAGTCACCGTGTCAATCTGGTTGAGGGTCTTCCTCCCCTTTGCTCACCCTCAGCTTTTCCAAGCATGATGACCCTCTTCAAGAAATAACCTCTCTAAGCAACAGGCCCAAAAGTATGTGAGACAAAAAAACGAATTTAGGGGCACAGAAATTAGAATGGGGGTTACCTTGTGGGAGTACCAACTAGGAAAGGGATGAGGCAGCCGGGGATGCCGTATCTTGATTTGGGTGAGGGTTGCAAGGCTGTGTGCATTTGTGAAAACTCATCATGACATAATACTGAAAATACACTCACTTTACTACTGTTGTTGTTGTTCTGTGCCATCGAGTCGCTTGCGACTCATAGCGACCCTATGTACAACAGCCCTAAACTCTTGCTCTGTCCTGTGCCAATCGTACTGCCTCTTACACTCCCATCCCGATTACCCCAGTCACTGAATCAATCCACCTCAAAGAGGGCGTTACCCTCCTGCACTGTCCCTCCATCCTACCAAGCATGATGTCCCTCTCCAAGGACCGGTCTCGCCTCACAACATGTCCAAAGTATGTTAGACGGAGCCTCAGAATCCTTGCCTCCAAGGAGCCACTACACATGTTAAAAGCCAACAAAATTATGGAAGCACGCTGATGCTCTCTAAAATTACTATGAAATAATCGCAAGGATATTTTGTTTAGAAAGGGGAAAAACAAGGTGTAGAACATGCAGTATTCCCCGAGGATGTAAGAACGTTGTTGTAAAAAAAAAAAAAAAAGAGCGTTGTTGTTAGGTGTCATTGAGTCGACTAGGACTCACAGTGACTCTATGAACCATAGGTCATGATCATACTCAATCACTGAGATGCTCAAGCCCACTGTTACAGTCAATCCATCTTGTTGAAGGTCTTCCTCTCTTTCTCCATCTTTACTAGCATAATGTCTTTTTCCAAGGACTGGTCCCAAAGTATTTGAGATGAAGTTTCACTATCCTTGTCTCTAAAGAGCATTTCTTCCAGGAGACTGCACTTCCTTCACCACAGACATGTTTATTCTTTTAAATATTCATGGGATATTCTATACTCTTCTCCAACATCACAATTCAAAAGCATCAATTCTTCTTCTGTAATTCTTATGTGTTGTTCCAACTTTCAGATGCAAGGAAGCAAATGAAAACATTATGGCCTAGATCAGGTATACTCTTTAAATCAATATTGTTGCCCTTTAGAATTTTGCTCCCCATGCAGTAGCGGATGGTTTCGAAGCACGAGTGCAGCTTCTTGCCACCAGAGCTCCCTATGCAAGGGTTAGCAATTTGAATCCACCAATTAATTGCTCTACAGAAGAAAAACAGTCAATCTCCTCCCCTGTGATTTCTCAAAATCTGCTGGAGGGTCACCTGTGGATCAGTTCCACCTTCATGGTATAGAACAACAATGTCATGATGTTGCCGATTAGTTCAGTGGTGAGGATTTTTGTCTTCTTGATATTGAGATCATTCATACTGAATTCATATTGATATTGAATTGGTAATTCATATTGGATTGAACTGGTAATTCATATTGAAGGCTGTAGTTTTTGATCTTTTCTAACAACTGTTTCAAGACCTCTTCTTTTGGGGTAAAATTTTTTTTTTTGAGGTCCATGGTTTTTTTCCCCCCCATCTTCGCCGGATGAGGTCCATGTTTTAATGTAAAAAGGGGAAAATAAATGCGTATCTGTATTGCTTGCATTTGTTTAAAGCCACACTGGAAGGTGAGATAAGAAATTCTGGAAAAGTACACAGGAAATAAACAAGCGTAGTTATCCCAACGTAAGAGGAAGGGTAGGGCAGGAACAAGACTTTTACTGTATGACTTTTTTACACAGATTTATATCAGGAACATGTGAGTGTGTTTTCTATTCAAATAATTTTTTATTAAAAAAATACAAATTAAAATTCTTTCTACTCTGTGTAAGTAAAATAAAAAATACGATGTCTTCTGTACCTTGTTACATTTCCTTGCCCTCTTAAAATCCCAGACCAACCATGAAAAGACTGGGGAGCTAAACTTGTCTGTTACATGAGGCAGAGTCTCTCTGCTTCCCTCATACTTTCCAGACAGTGAGGACAATGCCATCTAGCCTTTTACACAAAGCTACAAGAATAAAATACATAACTGACATGAGCTGTAAAGTGTCACCCAAATAGATGAGCTCACTGCAAAAGATTCCCAACAGAAGATTCAGAAGCTAAAGGAACAGAACAGTCACTTTGGAGCACAAAAGAAAATAGGGTGCTCATTTAGGATAAATAGTACCAATGGCAACAAGTCATTTGCAGAGTACTACCTGTGTGCCAGGTGCTCTATGTGGTGAGTTACATCACTCACCCCTAACAGCTACCCTATCTGCCCTTACAGACACAGTGGGTGAGGTTCAGGGGCCAGCTTTAACAGACCTCCCCAGGAGAGCAGCCAGTTAAGGGTGAAGCCCAGATCTTAAGTGCACTGCACAGCTTCAGGGCCAGGGTCAAAGGCCTCCTCTCTGACTCCCCACTATGTCTCTCTGCTTCCCAACTCCCCTGAAATCATGCAAAGGGAACATTCTGCCCTACCTCCTTAGCTGGTAGGAATAAGGGAGGGGCTGAGGGCACATATGGAGCCCTGGGTGGTGCTCAGCAGCTCACTGAAAGGTTGGAGGTTCAAATCCACCCAAAGGTCCCTGGCAAGAAAAGCCTGGTGATCTAATTCCAAAAGACAGCCACCAGGAAGTCTATGGAACACAGTTCTACTCTGACACACAGAGTTGGCATCAGTCAGAAATTATTCAAGAGTAACTGGTTACTGGAGGAGACAGCACACAGCCTTGAAAGGCAGCGTTCTTTCTGAACTGTAGCTCAGCCCTACAACCCAGGCGATCAGGCCCCCTCCACGCTTGCTTTCCACCTGGAATAAGTGGTCAGGGCAGTGATAAGCACCATCTGGGTCTCAGGCACATGCACTCATGAACACACACCTGAAACAGACAGATGGACAGACACACACACTCACTCTCTCTCACAAGGTGGCTGAGGAACTAAAAATCTAGCTAACGAAGCTAGTCGCCATTTTAACCCTACAGTTCTTGATTTAGAAGAGTATTCTATCAGTTAGAGTAAAGTAGGAAGATGGGAAAAGGGTAGTTTTAAGCTATAAAAGGATGTTGTACGGATGTGAGTGAGCTCTGGTTGCCTAGTGGCTAAGGAGCTTCACTGCCAACCCAATGACAGGCGGTTCTAATCCAGCAGGTACTCTGCAGGAGAAAGACAGGCAACCTCCTTTCACATGATCCAGAGCCTCTGAAAACCCACTGAGGGGTCCACTGGAAGTCCATTCTGACCTGACTGGCATATAACAGAGCAGATGCAAGATAAAATATCACTCTAAGATCATTATCAGAATTTGTTTACAAAAATACCTAGTTTTCTTATGCACCATTCCTGTTTTGTAAAACCTTGACCCTTTTTGGTGGCTTTCAAGGGAAAAAGCATAACCACCACCCACAGGTGCCAGGCTTTACTGCTTTGGGCTTTACCAGTCTGTGGTTTCCTATTACAGCAGACTCTGAGTGGCTAACGTGGGCATAGGGGATAGCCCACCTTGTGGAAGGTGAAGAAGCTCATGGCTGAGCAGATAATTCCCTGGGAGAAATCAAAGAATTCCTTGAGTCCCACACGAAAAAGAAATTTAATCTAATTAAGACTTTAAAAAAAAAATTGGATGAAAATAACCAACGTAAAAGGTGATAGCCCATTTTTCTTTCTCTGAGCAACTGGTAGATTCAAACCACCTGCCTTTGGTCTGGCAGAGCAAATCCTTCCTCACTAGACTACCAGAGCTCTCTGTGGATATGAAGAAGAAATGACTTATTAGAAGAGAACTGGAAATGTGAAGGACAAATTCTGGCTGTAGGATCCAGGAATGAGGAAATAAGGAGGAAAACAAAGAGCACAATGATTCTAGGGAGCCCTGGTGAGCTCAGGAGCTCGGCTGCTAAAGCAGTTCAAACCCACAAAGACGACCTTCAGGGGAAAAGAGCTGGTGATCTGCTTCCAGAAAGATGAACCCACTGCCATGGAGTGGATTCTAACTCCCAAACCTGCCATGGAGTGGATTCTAACTCCCAAACCAAGAAAATCGCAAGGGGTAGTTCTACTGTATCACATAGAGGGCATCTTCACAACACTATGATTCATCAGGAGATGCAAGACAGAAAAGTGCCGGCAGAGCTCAATGATGCAGATCGGTTGGGCTTCTCGCTTTCACATGGCCAGTGGGCTAACAACTGAGCCACCACAACTCACTGGTTCTAATTTTTAAACCCTTAGAAGCCCCACATAGAACAGGGTGCAATGGGCTGTGGAAGGGAGTCCAGGCTGGAAGGAGACACAGGAAGGGGAAAGAAATGTGGGTATTTCTGGGATGCTGTTTAGGCGAGTGTTCTCTTTGTGAGCATTTATCAAGGTGAACACTTATGACTTGCACACCTCTTATACAAGTAACAACTGTTATTGTTGTTGTTAAGCGGGTCGAGTTGTAGGTGACTCATAGCGACCCATGAATGAAAGACCTGAACATTCGTGTAACTTTCATTGTTTCTCCATGTTCATAGGATTTCCGGAGGCAAGTTATTTTGGAATAGATGCCACTCTTGATTACGAGCTTGTTTTAATTGGGGAGCTCCACCAAACACTGTCCACCATGGGTAACCATTATCACATTTGACCCATCAGTGTCACAGTGTTTAGCATCACAGCAACCTCGAGTTACCTCTGTACAGCAAATGGACAGACCGGGGCTACGTATGACCTAAAAGAATGTTTGATGAAAACCAATTAAAACCAAGCCTGAGGGCTGCTGATTAAAATCACCCACCTTTGGCTTGGTAGCATCACTTTCTGTCCACTAGGCCAACTGAACTCTATGTGTTGTTGTTGTTGTTGTTAAGTGCTGCTGAGTCAAAAAATCAAGTCCAGTGTTGGTCATAAACCCTAGGTCAGGCTCCATTTTTAGTTGGCTGCTCAGTACAGCCAGTGACCCAAGAGCTCAGTTTACTTTCACTGTCACCATTAGAGCTTAGGGTCAGGAGGGATCTTGGTCCTGATGCCAGAAGAAGCCTAGACAGAGCCAGGTTCCCAATCTTCAGTCAGGTTCTTCTACGCCCACTGTCCACTAGAAATCCCAGTCCTTCCCAATGTTATCCTGTACCCTGAGGCAATACAGGGGGTGGACAGCCCAGCACCTACCACTTTGGGAATGCCAACCGACCCTGCACTTCAGTTTCCTATAAGACTGGGCCAGGCTGGAGGAGTTTCAAGTCTCCCTGGCTGTAGAGACCACAGGTCCTGGCTGGGCAGCTTTCATCTGTAATCGAGTAAGGCTTCTTTTCTCAGAGCCACTGTTGCCCACCTGTCTCTTTCCTTTGTGTCCCCTACGAGCTCATCTTACACAGGGAGGCTCAGTTTGCTATATATGATGCCAGTTTTTCCAAGTATATGATACAAGCACCAGACAACCCTTATTCCCACCAGCAAGTGAAGGGAACAAAAAGGCACCCTGAGTCCTAGACGATGGCCTCTGGCTGATTGAGGCTTTAAAACAATCTGTCTGGAGTTGGTTTTATGTCTCATCCTAGGAGGAGCTATGAGAACAATGGCTGAGCTAATAGTGTAGGAGGTCTTCCGTCTTTCTATCTCTACCTGCAAAATGCAGCAGATGGGAGCAGTAAAACCATCCGGGACCAAAGAAACAGGATGGGTCATTGTCCCCTCAGATTACGACAAAATACTGTTCTTAGAAGAGGTTCCTTGACCGGAGCCTTTTCTTCCTAGGTGTGCAGTAGCAGGGAAACGTCAAAGCTACCACAATTCCTACCACTTGGCCTTCCCGTGCATTCATGATGTCTCAGGGAGCCACAGCTAGAGAAACCAAGTTTACCCAATGATAGTCCCTGGTAAGGAATCCCAGAAGAGCAAAACTCAGACGAGAACAGAAAGACGTGAATGAACTACTGGATTAAGTTGATTTCTTGGACTGTATTATCTCTGAGGTAGAAATATGGGATTAGCTGAAAGTTCAACTGAAGACTTCCCCCAAAATAACTCAAATAAGTATGAGTCGTACTGGACTCGGTGACACTTAACAACAATGCTTTGTAAGCTTTAATGGGCACAGGAATCACCTGATGGTCTTGTTAAAGTACAAGTTCTGAGGCTGCAGATCTTGCGGGGGATTTCAGAGTCTTAATTTCTAACTCCCAGGCGAGGCTGATGCTGCCAATCTGTGGACAGGTGGAAAAGCAAACACTCTGAGGACCCGTAAAGAGCTTCCTCTTCGTGATCTCTGAGGTTAAGTCAAGTGACCACTGGCATGTTTTGCAGATGTGGAATAGAAACTGAGACATTAAGACAATTGGCCCAAGACAATTTAGCAAATTAGTGACACAACACAAAACAATTATGCAAATGCTGGGCCCTTCTGTGGTCACTTGTTCCAGTCAGAAGGAAGCCAGAAGGGCTGACGTCTCCCCATGAGAAGAGCCAAACTGCTATCATTTTCAGATCATTTCACAGTCACAGTAATTCTGACCTTAATACCAGATGGTCGATGGTATTTTAATCAGAAAGACTATTCAGAGCGTCTAATGGTTAATACCAGAAACCTGGCCTTTTATTCTTCAATGGAGTTGGCCTATGTGTAGGGTTGCCAGATAAAATACAGGACAATGGCTAACTCTGAATTTCAGATTACTGTTGTGTACAACTCATAGTGACCTTATGAAAAAAAGAACTGAACCCTCTCCTTTCCTGAGCCGCCTTCATCATCTCTGACACACTGGAGCCTACTGTTGCTGTCGCTGTCAATCTTTCTTGTTGAGGGTAGTCTTTTCTTTTGTTGACACCTCCACTTTTCCTAGTACAATGTCCCTTTCCAAAGGTGGCCTCTCCTAACAGCATGCCTAAAATATGTGAGAGGAAGCTGCACCATTCTTACCTCCAAGGAGCACCTTTGATACACTTTCTCCAAGACAGACTTGCTTGTTCTTAAAGGCGGCCAATGGGCTATCCCATAGCCTTCTCCAACACCATATCTCAAAGGCCTTGATTCTTCTTTCATCCTTACTCATTGTTCAACTTTAATACGCATAGTAAGTAATCAAAAAGACTATGACTCGAATCAGGTGCACCTTAGTCTTTAAACTGACATCACTCTTCCTTAACACCTTAGAGAGGCCTTTGAAGATTTTCCCAGGCCAACAAAGCCTTTTGATTTCCTGACTGCTGTAGACTGTAGACCCAATTGATGAAATCATCGACAACTTCAATCTTCTCTTCATCTATCATGACATTGACTGTTGACCGAGTGGTGAGGATTTCTGTCTTCTTGATATTGTGATGTAACTCACATTGAAGGCTGCAGTTTTGATCTTCTCCAGCAAGTCCTCTTTGCTTTCAGTAATCAAGGTTGTGTCACCTGCATAACATAGGTTGTTGATGAGTCTTCCTTCGATCCTGATGGCACATTCTTCTTCATAAAGCCCATCCTTTTTAATTACTTGCTCAGCATACCAACTCAATCGGTAGGACGGAAGGATACAGCCATGACACACACTCTTTGTGATTTTGAGCCATGCAGTGTTCCCTTGCTATGTTTACACAGCAGGTTCTTGGGTCCAGGTATAAGTTTCACATCAGCACAATAAAGTGTTCTGGGATTCCCACTGTTCTCAATGCTAGTCATGACTGATTATTATATACACAGTCAAATGGTTTTGCATAATCTGTTATGGCAGCACTGAGAAACTAAGACAGGAACAGAGAAGGAAAAGTGTAAGGGGAACAACATCAAGAAAACAATTCATTAAAATTATTACATTAATGGTAATGTTAATGGGGAGCTCTGGTGACCTAGTGGCAAGAATGTACACTGCTGCAATCCCCAAAGCACTTTGTTCGAGGTCACCAACCGCCTCCGAAAACCTGCCGAAGGGTCAGCTGTGGTCGGTTCCAGCTTGATGGTACACAACAACAATAAACAACATTACTATTCATTATTTTCCCTAAACTGGACATCTCAGTTAAGGAAGGACAGAGGGATTGAATATGAGAGATCACTTTGTACAAGAGCTATTACTGCTCTACTAAAAATTCACCTTGTAAAGGCTGACTTGTTGTTCAGTGCCGTCAAGTTGCAGGCAACTCACAGCGACCCTTCCTCGACGCTTGGGTGCCTTTCTTTCTCTCTTCAGGTTCATAGGGTTTCCGGAGGCAAGCTATTTAGGAAGTGGATGCCACTCCTCCTTCCAAGCTTGTTTTAATTGGGGAGCTCCACCCCACTCTCTGTCCACATTGGGTAACCAGCCATTAACGCATTTGACACATCAATGTCACAGAAAGGCTGACTTAGGCAAGTTAAATATTACATAAAGATAGTTTAAAAATCAAACCCAAATCCCCCACTAACTTGCTTCTGACTCATAGAGACCCTCCATTGGGTTTCCAACGCTGTAGAACTATACCAGAGGAGACCGTCTCATTCTCCCAAGAGCTGATGGCATCAAACCACTGGACTTTTCAGGTGTCAGCCCAACAAACTGCTCCTTAAAGAGAGTTTAGAAATCAGAATTTATTGGGAGGTTGGGCTTTGTGATGAGGAATGTGGCATCAGGATTGGAGGAAGACTCATCAACAACCTATGTTATGCTGATGACACCACCTTGCTTACTGAAACTGAGGAGGATCTGAAGTGCTTGCTGCAGAAGGTCAAGGACTATAGTTTTCAATATGGATTGAAGTTCAACATCAAGAAGACAAAGATTCTCACCACTGGGCCAACTGGAAGCAGCATGATAGATGGAGAAGAGATTGAAGTTGTTAACAATTTACAGCTTGCTGGGCTCCACAATCAACACTCTTGTTACGAGCAGTCAGGAAATCAAAATACAAATTGCATTAAGTAAATCTGCTGTCCAGGACCTCTCCAGAATACTGAGAAGCAACAATTTCAGTCTAGAGACAAAGGTACACCTGATCCAGGTCATGGTCTTCGCCATTACTTGCTATGCATCAGAGAGCTGGATAATGACAAGGCATGACAAAGAATCGATGCCTTTGAGTTGTGGTACAGTAGAAGAGTCTTGAACATACCATGGACTGCCATGAAAACAGAGAGGTACACCTTGGAGATAGTGAAACCAAGTTTCTCCCTGGAGGCTAGGATTTTTAAGCTTCATCTTACATTCTTTGGGCATGTGGCCAGGAACGACTGATTCTCGGAGAAGGACATGATGCTCGGATGGGTGGAGGGACAGTGCAGGAGAGGAAGATCCCAGATGAGATGAACTGATACAGTAACTGAAGTAATGGGGGTAAGTGTGTCGGACTCAATGAGACTAGCTCAGAATAGGGCAGGCTTCAGACATAGGGTCGGTATGAGTTGCAGGCAACTCGACAACATATAATAACAAGATACAAAGAGTTCACGTTTCAAGTACTTCTAGCCCTAAAGAAATTTGTGGAGAGGGCTTTGAAAACACATCACAGCCTTACAGCCATAGCCAACTCTTATTGTGAAGTGTATTTTTCCCACGAGAAATTTGCTTTCCCCCAAGCACTTACAAACCAAACATTACCATTCTGGGTTGGTGATTAAGGAGCTCAAAAGAAAACTAAGCAGGCTATTGTGATTTCATTGTCTCTCTTGATTATTTGCTTGTCATATTTCGAATAGCCTCAAATGGCAAGATTTGAACAAAAGATAGACTATTTATTTCACAATACTTTGCCCTTTCTGACTAAGGTAACTGAAACCCTTCCATTTAGCCCTGACTTTAATGCACCTTTACTCGAAGGTTTGTTCTTGGTCCAGGAGAGGATTCCTGGAGAATTCAATAGCCCAAGCCTGGAAAAATGCCAGACCCAGCTGGCTCCAGCCACACTGGCCTTCGTTTGGATACCAGCGCATGCCAAGGTGACTGTGTCACCATGTGCTTCTGCACATGCGGATCCCCACGGGTGCAATCTCTCTACTCAAGAGTCAGCTTCTAGGAAACATCTCCTGTCATCACTCTCTTCTTCTTCCTCAGCACATCACCTTGTAGATGGGATCAGGCTCAGGACACATCCTCATCACAACTCATTAATTATTCATTTCCTATCCCTCCCCAGTAAATGGCAAACCCCAAGAAGTCAGATCACGTACGCTTTGTGAATTATACTCAGGCTCTGGCCTGGTATAGGAATTACCACAAATATTTTTGCCTGGATTACTTGATTGATTGAGTAACTAAAACTAGGGTCACTGTAGAAAGCTTCTTTGGTAGTCTGGGTGCCTACCCAAAAGCAGATGGTTCGAATCCACCAGCTACTCTGCAGGAGAAAGATGGACAAACTCATTTCAAGATATTTACAGCCTCTGAAAACCTGCTGGTGAGTCAGCTATGAGCCAATTCCAACTTGACGGCACATAACAACAACAAGGACACTAGTGGCTCAGTGGTAGAACTCTCAATTTCACTTTGACTGCTGGCCCTATCATCTCATGCACAGTTAAGATTCCATCTGTCAGTGGAGGCTTATGTTATTAATGCTGACATTTCACAAAGGAGAACTGTCCCTGTCAACAACATCAATGACACAAAACCAATTCCCATGAGGTCAGACATGTCCCCGTACTCCCATACCTCTTTCTAGTCATCTCAACACCAATTTCACTGCTTTGCTGGATCCAAAATGCAATGTGAAGGCTCACAGGCCACAAAGAACCATACTGGAGAAGTAAAAAATTATAATCCAGGTTAGTAGCAGAATACCATCAAGACACCTTCCAATATGTGCTCTTGCAGACACCTCAGCCTTGAGCCTGGTGCCTTTAGGCCACTGTTACAGATTTCTTAGTCCAATTGTCCAACAAACATGGGCAAAGGCTCTTAGCTCAGGTTCTAATGATACTGCAGTCTCAATGTCCCATTTCATGTCAGGTGTTTGGTTCTCTGCTATTTCTCTGCTGTTGGTCCTGCAGGCCCTTCTGGCTTGCTCTTTTCCTAGCAGTGAGGTATATTGTTGGGGTTGTTTATTTGTTTGTTTACTGCTGGGCTTGCTCAATTGTAATGGTGGATCCCTTTGTGAAGATTGGTGAGACTTAACCAATCCCTATGTGGACAGACTAACGTGCCCTATTTGCATATTCTTGACCATCCACATGGTAAAGTCAAGCAATGGTTAGAAAAGCCACTTTGGATAAACCCTTAACGCCACCTGCTCAGAGGGTCTAAGTTGAGGCTTAGAGTATAAAGTATATGCTTTTCACCCAGACTTACTCAGATGCTATGTCATTTGTCTGCTAATTTTGGTGGCAATGACCTCAAACTCAAGAATCTACCCTTCTAATCACGACTTGTCCTCCCAAATAGGCCCGTCCTTATAAAAAAAGGATCACTATTTATGGTCCCTAGGACAATAATTTCTCACAATAAATTTTAAAAATAGCAGTACTGGGCTGTGACCTGGCATCTCATATACATTCACTGACTGTGGGAAGAAATATGAAAAACATCCCAGCACAAAATATTTGGATAATTCTTTATAAATTAGTAAAATGGCTTTCTGACATTAAAGAGTATGCACACACAAAGCCTACATATATCCACCCCTCATTTATTGACATGGTTAGCTTCCAGACACGGTCATTTTGTGAAAATCAGTGTTCTGTGAGAATGGAACATAACTATATAACTATTAAATAATGACCCAATTTTATCATTATAAAACTGTCAAATTATATGATTATATAACTGCCAAATTTTATCATTACATAATTGCCGAACCACTAAGAATCATGGCTCATCCAAGCTGACACATAATTCTAATCACAGCCAGTGCTACTCTCACCTTGTGCCTCAGCATTCATTATTTGTCTGACACAGATCATTAATGAACAAAATCGTCCAAGAGTAAACTTCTCTATTTTCCAAAATGTAAAATACAAAATAAGGAGACAGTCACTAAGTGAGGATTAGGTGTATTTTACACTGCAAGTATTGTTGTTGTTGTTGTTGTTAGATACCGTCGCATGTGACTCATGGCGACACTACTTACAACAGCCCTAAATCCTGCTCTATTTGTCTCTGACACATCTACTCCCATAACCTCAGGCATTGAATCAATCCCTCTCATCAAGGGTCTTCCTCTCCTACACTGTCCTTCTACCCATTCAAGCATGACATCCTTCTCTAAGGACTGGTCCCTCCTTGCAATATGCCCAAAGTTGTCAGACAAAGCTTCATAATCCTTGCCTCCAAGGAGCAGCCTGGTATCAACCTCTCCAGGATAAACCTGTTTGCTCTCCTAGCAGTCCATGGTATATTCAATACTCTTCTCCAGCACCACAGCTCAAAGGCATTAATTCTCCTTCTATTATCCCTCGTCATTGTCTAGCTTTCTGATGGGCAGGACGACATTGCAAACTGTAGATGACAGAATATATTCTAGAAATGTTGTTGTGTTCTGTTGAGTCGCTTATGACTCATAGCAACCCTACGTATAATAGCCCTAAACTCTGTTCTGTCCTGTGCCAATAGCACTGTCTCTGACACACCCATCCTGATTATCCCAGTTACTGAATCAATCCATCTCATCTAGGGTCTTCCTCTTCTGCACTGTCCTTCTACGTATCCAAGCATGACATCCCTCTCCAAGGACTGGTCCCTCCTTGCAATATGCCTAAAGTATGTCAGACGAAGCCTCAGAATCCTGGAGCAGCCCAGTTTAACCCTCGCCAGGATGAATCTGTTTTCTTGGCATTCCATGGTACACTCAATGCTCTTCTCCAGCACAGTTCAAAGGCATCAATTCTCCTTCTATCCTCCTCAGTCAATGTCCAACTCTCTGACACGTAACAGGTGACTGCAAAGACCATGGCCTGTATCAGATGCACCTTAGTCTCCAGAGAGACACCATTGCTCTCCAGTACTTTGGAGAGGTCCCTAACAGCAGACTTTCCCATCGCAATACATCTCTTAATTTCCTGGCTACTGGTGCCAAGAGCATTGACTGTGGAGCCAAGCAAACTAAAGCTGTGAATAATCTCAATCTCTTCATTATCCACCCTGATGCTGCCAAACGCCCCGTGGTGAGAACCTCTGTCTTCTTGATATTGAGCCTCAATCCATATTGAAGGCTGCAGTCCTTGACCTTCTGCAGCAAGTGCTTCAGGTTCTCCTCAGTTTCAGCAAGCACGGTTGTATTATCTGCATATTGCAGATTGTTGATAGATCTTCCACCAATCCTAATGCCACACTTCTCCTCATATAGCCCAGCCTCCTGGATAATCTGTCCTGCATATAGGTTGAAAATACATGAAGATAGAACACATCCCTGGCGTGCACCATTCCCAATTTTGAACCATACAATGTTTCTTTCCTTGCTCTGTTCTGACAACTGCCTCTTGGTCCAAGTATAGGTTTCTCATTAGCACGATCAAGTGTTCTGGGATTCCCATTCTTCTCAAAGTCAGCCACAGTTTGTTATGATCCACATAGTCAAATGCATTTGCATAATCAATGAAGCACAGATAGACATTCCTCTGGTATTCCCTGCTTTCAGCTAAGGTCCATCTAACATTTGCTACAATATCCCTAGTACCACGACCCCTTCTAAACCCAGCCTGGACTTCCGGCAGTTCTCTGCTGATGTGCTGTTCGAGTTGTTTTTGGATAATCTTCAGTAGAATCTCTTTAAAATGTAAACATAGTATTTGATCCAAAAATTGCAAGAGGAACTTAAGAAAATATTATGATTGCATGCAAAATTTTAATCATGACAATGTTTACTGCTTATAATAGTAATAATTTGAGACCTAAATATCCAATGAGAGGTTGATTAGATAATTAACTTGTACTAATCTTGAAGAAATATTCTGTGGTTTATAAAAGTGTCTTATTTAACAAAATAATAGTGAATGACACAGGAAAAAGTTAAGAGCAAAAACAATATGAATTAATGTTCTAAAATGTTAATTGTAGTTTTTGTTGGATGGTGTGTATGTGTGATTCTTATCATCTTCTTACATTATTCTGAATTTTATACATTTTCTCTAAGAGTCATGTAACATATGTTGAAAATTGTTCATGGAAAAAGAAATTTTATAATAGCAAATGTTAAAAGCAGCTGGGTGTAAGAGTGACTTGGTTATTTGGACTTGCAAGAGACAGCAGGAATGAAGATGCCAACATCTGACTGAACCATGAGGCACTGAGCAATGCAATTCACTGTGCTCACAAAAGGTGGAGTGTACTTGGAGGCAGGTTGCATGTATGTCATATTAACTTTGGACTTTTTTGTGCTGTCATTAGTTTGACATTTCCAACACCATTTGTCTTCCAGTAGATTCTGGCTCGTGGTGTGCTCAAGAGCAAAACTGTGTTCCATAGATTTTGGGGGGAGCTGTGACCTTTTGGAAGCAACCTGCCAGACATTTCTTTTGAGGGATCTCTGGGTTCATGCCATCAACCTTGCAGTGAGTGAGTGGTTCATTCGGGGACCTCGGAGTGCACACAGGATGAACATGTGTTTGCCTTGTTTTCTATGATTAATGGCACTGGCAAGGGCATTTCTTAGCCCATCAACAGCAGTGATGTGCTTTCTAAGAATCTCTTCTACAATGAAGAGTTTTACGTCCTCTCTTGCTAGTTCCTAGTCTGATTCTCAGATGGAATTAAGGAACTAAGTTGGCTTCCCTAGAAGCAGCCCTAACACTGGTCACTGTGGAGCAGGCAAATAAAGAAAGTTTTCAAAACTCTGTAGGGGGCAGGTTATGAGATCTGTCACAGTCTTTCAGCTAGGAGGGCTAGAAAAAGGAATCTCACTTTAAGTAAAGGTAATCTTTCTTTCAAGAAGTCCTGGTGGTGCAATGGCTAAGCCCTTACTAGTAACTGTAAGATCAGTGATTGAGTGAAACAAAAGACCTGGCAAGCTGCTCCCATCAAGACTGTAGTTGTTCTGTACCATCAAGTCAGAGCTGACCCACAGGTGACCCTCCAGCGGGTTTTCAGAGGCAGCTCATCACATGGGAGGAGATTCTCAATCTTTCTCCTACAGAGCAGCTGGTGGCCTCGAGCCACATGCCTTCAGGACTGCAACGCAGTTTCTTGCCATGAGGCCATCTGATCCGTCCCTATCATAAAGATGACAACTGAGGAAACTCCTTAGAGAAGTTTTACTCTGTTACGTGGAGTTACTCTGAGATGGAATCGTCTTGATGGCAACAACAAACAATAATCCTCCTCTGTTCATAATAAAAACAAAGAGAGCCAGATCTTTCCTTCATTCTTCAATGCTTCGTAAAAGAGAAAAGGGAATGCTGTCTGGTTCCTAAGAATATCAAGGATGCCAACAGAGTGTTTCTAGAATTTGTTTTAATTATCAGCATTCAAAAATTTGGATATTTCTACCTTAAAAAGATTTCTTTCAATTCTCATTGGGGACTAGGAGAAGCAGCTCTCAGCAACACTAGGTCTATACCCCTATGTAATAAACTGGAAGCTGCCCTTCAAGTGGGGGGTGGGGTCCTTTCCATGCGTGCCATTTATGCTACCTGTCTAGCCCTGTGGCCTCTGGAGTGGGAGCACGTCAACTGAACTGCTTGTAAGGAATGTGCTGTACCTGGTATAGGACTAAGCTCCCTATAAGCACTCAGAAAAACCTATGGGTCTTCAGGACATGAAGCCAGTTTACTGATAAACAGCCTTAGTAACAGTTCTACGCTGAGTCACAGGCTTGCAGCGTGGGTCTACATCTGACCCACTGTGATGCGTTGAATTGTGTTCCTAAAAATACATGCTTAAGTCTGAACCCACAGTCATTACGACTATGACCTTATTTAGAAATAGTGTAACTTTCAGATGTCGTGAGAGTGAGCTGTATCTCTTTATGCCTAATGTTCTTATAAAAAGAAGAGAAGGGACAGACAAGTGAGATAACCATATGGCAGAGAATGCAGATACTGGAGTTAAGGGGTCACAAAGCAATGAAATCATGGGTCTATTAGAAATTGGGCGAGATAAGGAAGGGTCTTTCCACAGAGTATCAGGGAGAGAATTTCCCTGCTGACACTGAATTTGGACTTGCAGCCTGCAGAACTACAGGAGATTTTATTGTTCTTTTTAAGTTTATTGTTTATTATTATTATGCTTTTCATTATTATTGCTACTTAGCAATTAGTGTTCCACTCAATCATTTATATTTTAAGACATTAATGTGTCTGCGCAATGTAACAACCTTCTTCCCCTTTCATTCCTGTGACTGTTATTTCCCTTAATCCTTCTATCCTACCCTTCCCTGCCTTCTGAGGTTTCTCCCTGGGTACTACACTTCTGATCTTGTAAGACTGATTATTCTAAAGAGTAGGCACTTTCCTGATGTTAATGTTCACCTTGTAATATGACGGGCTGCAAGATGAGTCACAGGACTATTTTGGTTGTAGGGTCAAAGGGCTACTAAGGAACATAGTGTTGAAGGCTTCATCAGCCTTTATCTGATGACTGTTGTACATCTTTCTCCTACTCTGTCCACGACCCTCTACTGCGATCCCTTGAGGAGTGTTCAGGAGTGTCAAATGGACACCACCCAGTTCTTCTAATCTCAAAGTAGTATTTCTGTTGCTTTACAGGCTAGGATGGAGTTCAGATCTGCGGTTCATAGGGCCACTATGAGTCATACTCGACTCGATGGCACGTCACAACAACAACAAAGCCATCCTCCTCGGGAAGGAGAGGAAAACCCTCAATGAGATGCACTGACACAGTGACTGGAACAGTGGGTTCTACTGTGGCAGAGAAGATGAGGATGGCACAGCGTAGGGCAAGCTTCAGAGCTAATGTTCAAAGAGTCACTATGAATCGTACTCAACTCAATAGCACCTTACACCAACAACCTACTTTGTGGTCACTTACGACAGAAGGCCAGCAAACCAGGACGCCTACACGTCCAACCAGAGCACAGCACTGTCTCCTGAGCATGTTTTCAAGCACCACAGAAGTAAAGCACCCTGCCTGTTCTCCCCAGCAGAATTATAAGACAGAAAGTCGCACTCTTGAACAGAGTGACAGAATTGGTGTCTCACGTCCTGCCTCTGGCTTAAGTCGACAGCAGGTGCTTTAGGAAATGTCAGGAGCCACAGAATCACGGGACAGTTTTCTTCTAACCACCTCAGCACAAGAACCAAGGGATGCTCCTGGCTGATAAGCCCACATTGCTGCTCTCTTAACTGTGCTAGGGAATCTCCCGAGTCCTTTAGAATTAGTAGGGCCCATGGAAGACGCTTTTCTTACCTGCTGTAGACATGCTAATGTTATACTGAGGTAAAATAAATAGGAAGGCAGTCTTGGCTGTGACCTGTAAAACAAAGGGGGAAAAAAGACCAGTTTAACTTCTTGGTCACATCACAAGAAATAAAGACCCAGTTCCCGCCCCTTTGATATCCCAGATGCATAAACCTCTTCAGTGATGAGGTTTGCACAATGTAGAAGTAGCCCCAGTTTTAATTCCATTTTGCTTTAATAGCCTCTGTGCTAAAACACGCACACAATCAAATGAAATGATGCTGGGCCCAGCAAGGCAACTCAACTTGGACTCAGTACGGACAGAACAACACAAGCTCTGCCTGGCAGTCTAACTGCTTGCATGTATTGATTTGTGGAAGATCAAAACAAAATGAACCACAGCCTGTGAGAAACTGGGGTCTCCCCAGCAATTCAGCTGCCTACACGCTGCCGACTCGCAGCCCGTTGAGCCAGAAGCAAATCATAGCTGATCCCCCACTGGGTTTGCAAGACTGTAAGTCACATGGGACAAAGCTGGCTCAGCTTTCTTCATACGAGTGGCTGTGGATTTGAACTGCCAGAGAGGCACAGCTTCCGAGTTAGCGGCACAACACCCTACAGACTAGACCACCAGGGCTCCCCCAAACCGAAACACATTGACTGGTGCACCCTCTGAAACCGAAACCTCAACTTCAGAAACAGAGAGCTGCAGCTGCTACTTTTCATATCTATTCCATTGTGGGTCAGGGGGAAGACACATCACCTCACACTGAGGATGTGGTTATTTCTAAAGCTGCCTATGAAATTCTACGTGTGCTGTGAAATGACCCTGGTGAGGACGTGGTTATTAATGGCCAGATCAGAACTGCAGCCGTGTCATCTGCACGGGGGAGAAATGGTAAGAGAGTGAGGATTCAAAGCTTGGGTTCTAGAAGAGATCGCCTGGGCTCAAATGCTGAGCACTATTAGCCAACTGTGAAACCACAACCAAGTAATCACATACTCCCGGGTCTCCAGTTCCTCGGCCATACAGCAATGGTATTTCTAAGATCTCACTCATGAGACTACTGTAAAAAAGACTCTGACTCAGCTGCTCTGGGGTGGTACTCACCCAGTTATTAGCATTTTATAACTAGTTCAGAACTCTCTAAACGTTCCTGCCATGCAGCCAAGGCTGAGAGCTGTCATTCAGACCGTCCTGGGACATGTGCAGAGGCAAGGTGACAAGGCAGCCCAGGCTCAGGCCTGTCCCAGAAGGCCTCCGTAGAGTCTCATCTAGAACATTCAACTGGCTTTTTTCTTAACATGTTGTTGTTGTTACGTGCCGTCAAGTCACTTGCGACTCATAGCGAGCCTATGTATGACAGCCCTAAACCCTCCTCTATCCTGTGCCAATCGAACTGCCTCTGACACACCCATCCAGATTATCCCAGTCACTAAATCAATCCACCTCATAGAGGGTCTTCCCCTCCTACGTCCTCCCTCCACCCTCCCAAGCATGATGTCCCTCTCCAAGGACCTCTCCCTCCTTACAACATGTCCAAAGTATGGCAGACAAAGCCCCAGAATCCTTGCCTCCAAGGAGCAGCCCGTTTTACCCTCTCCAGGATGAAACCTGGTTTTTTTAGCAGTCCATGGTACCCTCAATACTCTTCTCCAGCACCACAGCTCAAAGGCACCAATTCTCCTTCTATCCTCCCTAGTCATTGTCCAACTCTCCGATGCATAACAAGTGATAGCAAAGACCATGGCCTGTATCAGATGCACCTTAGTCTCCAGAGTGACACCATTGCTCTTCAGTACCCTGAAGAGATCCCTAACAGCAGACTTTCCCATCACACTACATCTCTTAATTTCCTGGCTGCTGGTGCCAGAGTGTTGACCGTGGAGCCAATCAAATTAAAGCTGTGAACAATCTCAATCTCTTCACCATCCATTCTGATGCTGCCAATTTCTTAACATAGAGGTTTAAAAGATACACACTTGGCTGTATGAGAACACACATTCTATACCAGAGCCAACATCATTGCTGCTGTGTCACAGCTGACCTCTCAGTGGGTCTCTGAAGCTGTAATCACATGGGAAGAGAATGTGTACTTTTCTCCTGAGAAGCCACAGGTGGATTTAAACTGCTGGAGAGGCATGGCCTTTGGATTAGCAGTGCAACTCCCTATAGACTACACAACCACAGCTCCCTGCCACGTCAAAGGCAACAGAGAAATGACCAAATCATGTATTATAGATTGTCACCAACACTCAAACATCTGATCCGCCAGCTTGTTGACCTCAGCCGACTCTACGCTCCACTTGCAAAATGTACCCCGACCCTTTCCTCTGCATAGGCGTTATTTAATCTTTAAATACAGCAATGTTTAAATCTTCTCATACATGGATACTGTGGTCTTAGACATCTTTTATCTGGTTCAAAAGAAAGCAGGTGAATGAGATTACAGAATAGAAGAAGCTCTAAGAAAATGCAAGCCCTATAAAAGTTTGCAATAGCCTGGCAACTGACAGTTACCATGTAGGGTAAAGAGTGTCACACTCTGGTCGGACAGATGCCAACAATATGAGGTCCTCCTTGTTCCCGATCAAATTTCCCCTGGAAGACTGCTGCCTACCTCCTACTTCCTCAGTCAGCAATTCATATCACCAACTAGAAATGGGGGTAGACTAACCCGAGCTGAGCGCCAGTAAAGTTTAAACTGTTGGTTTCAGAAGGCTGAGCTACAAGGTGTACAGGGAGGTAGGGAGAGTGCTGATTGTGGAAGCAGACTCCAGGGCAGAGCTCTCTGTGGCAATTCACAGGTTTCAGGTGAATGAATGGCTATCATGCTGCAAATGGTCCTCCAGAGAGGTCTGCCTTGTTGCTAAGTAAGAACCTTCCCTGAATGCTGGTTGTGGGTACCGCTTCCACAAAAGATGTCTGCTTCTTACACAGAGTAGCCTCAGTCAGGAGTCCTCAGCACCAATAAGAAGGGTAGGAGATAGATCTGAACTGATCACATTACCACTCTGCCTTTCTCACCTCTGAAAGGTCTCTCCTGTAAGTTTCTGAGCCAGGAGATCAGGAGAGTGTTTACTATGACAGCACATTTCTCTGTAAAGGCCTTCTGTAGCAATCTACAGCAGCACTGTAGCCAACAGTGGCAGGGTAGGGGAAGTGCTGGCAAATTTCAAATGAACCACTAGAAAGTCTCGTTGCTATCAGGGTTCCCCCGAGCCTGGAGCATGCTGGCTGTGGGTATGGACTCCACTGCTTCGTGGCACACTGCAGCCTCAATCAGCAGACCTCAGCAATGCCTGGAAGCAGAAGCATACAGACCAGAACTGACTCCCCAGGAAATTTGTCATGCTGTTTCAGAGCCCTGAGGTAGAATGTTCACTATGAGAGTAGATTCCACTGCACAGGTCTTCTGCAGCAATTCACCAATAGGCTTGCAAATCAAAGCATGTTAGCTTAAGTGTGCTTTGCTGATTTGTGAGTAGAAGCTTGGGGTCCTGTCTCTGTACAGATAGCAGTTAGCCTGGCAAGCTTATGTTGTTGTTATGTGCCGTCGAGTCGTTTGGGACTCATAGCGACCCTATGTACAACAGCCCTAAACCCTGCTCTATCCTGTGCCAATCTCATTGCCTCTGACACACCCATCCCGATTACCCCAGTCACTGAATCAATCCACCTCATAGAGGGCCTTCCCCTCCTGCGCTGTCCCTCCACTCTGCCCAGCATGATGTCCCTCTCTAAAGACCTGTCTCTCCTTACAACATGTCCAAGGTATGTCAGACGAAGCCCCAGAATCCTTGCCTCCAAGAAGCAGCCTGGTTTAATCCTCTCTATGATGAATCTGTTTGTTTTCTTGGCAGTCCATGGTACATTCAATACTCTTCTCCAGCACCACAGCTCAAAGGCGTCAATTCTCCTTCTATCCTCCCTAGTCATTGTCCAACTCTCTGATGCATAACAAGTGATTGCAAAAACCATGGCAAGCTTATACGGATCCACAATCAACATGCTCAGTACCAGCAGTCAAGACATCAAAAGATGCACTGCATTGGGGAAATCTGTTATCAAGGACCTCTCCATAGTTATAAAGGACAACAATGTCCATTTATAAAGATTAAGGTGTCTCTGATTCAAACCATGGTATCTTCAGTTGCTTTCTATACATCTGAAAGTTGACAATGAACAAAGATGACAGAAGAATTGTTGCCTTTGAGTTGTGGTGCTAGAGAAGACTACCAAGTATCCCACAGCCTGCCAAAAGAACAAATGTGTGTTGGAGAAAATGCTGCAAGGGTGTGCTTTTTAAAGGCAAGGGTGATGAAACTTCACCCCATGTACATTGGTCACATCATTAACAGGGGCCAGTCTTTAGAAAAAGACATCATGCTGGGCAAAGTGGAGAGTCAGGCAAGGAGACAGCAGCTCCCAGCAAAATGCCTGACACAATAACTAACAATGGGCTCAAACATGTTAGAGATGGTGAGAAAGGAGCAGGATAGGTCAAGGTTCAGATCTGTTGTTCACAGAGGAGTTGCTATGTGTTGTCATCAACTCAAAAGCCCAAAACAACACCACACAAATCCCTGCTCATTTGTTGATTCTTGACGGTATGAAGTTTCCTGCTGCTTTCCTCTGCTCCATACTTCAGAGCCCTTCAAAGTCATGCCCATTTTCTTTGCTGTATTTTTGAGGTAGAACTGAAGTTTGTTTACACTGTTACCTTCCAGAATTCTAGGGACTCTAACATTCTTACTAAATAATATTTAAATCATTCTAAAAGTTTGTTACTCAAATGCAATAATATCATACAGACCAAGGTGAAAATCCATTTTATGCAAATGAAACTATACAGAATATAGTAATATGTACAATGTATGGAATCAATCTTTAGTTTACTAATTCCAAGGTTTAAGTAAGTACTCATATAATAAAATTTTCCTTTTAGATATTAATGTTTTTCACTAATATTTCCAACAGGGTTACCTCTAACATCCAACTCTAAAACACATAAATAAAATGGACCCTGAGAAGGTATACAAATGTACAGAGTATGTTACTCTGACTATTAACAGAAGAATTCTACTTATACTTCTTCTTCCCAAGGAAAACAGACATTTGGTACATAGGCTTGACATATATTCTTGTCCTTTGCTATTGCTGTTAGCTACAATTGAGTTGACTCCAATTCATTGTTACTTCACATGTTGCCCAGTCCCGAGCCATCTTCACATTCTCTGATGCTTGAGTTCACTACTGTGTCTATTGTAGAAATTCATTTCCCTTAAGAGTTTTCCTCATTTCTGCTGACCTACCCACCGCCCCACCTCCACCCGACATGATGCCCTTTTCTAGGAATTGGTCTTTCTTGATGATCTGTCTAAAGTAAACAAGCTGAAGTCTTGCTACTCTCACTTTTAAAGAGTTTTTCTGCTTTTATTTCTTCTAAGACTGATTTGGTCTTTGGGCAGTCCGTCCTATGTTCAACATTCTTCTTCAAAACCATTCAAACGCACCAATTATTCTGCATTACACATATTATGTACAAGAGAGGAAGATGCTGGATAAGATGGTTTGACTCAGTGACTGGGGTAATGGGAGTAGGTGTGTCAGAGACAATAAGGTTGGCTCAGGATAGAGAAGAGTTCAGAGATGTACACACACAGTTACTATGAGTTGCAGGTGACTTGATGGCACATCAACAATAACAATATCACATATTAGGGTCAGCCTGACAGCCAGTCTCTTAAGTCTCAAAACCAAACACTTTGGCATAATGCATTACTTGCTGGGTTGTTTACTGAAAGGTCAGTGGTTCAAATCCCCCAGTCATTCTGCAGGATAAAGATGCGGCCGATTCCTCCTGTTATGATTTATAGCCTCATAAACCCAGTAGAAGGTGTCACCATGAGTTGGAATCTACTTTACAGCAATGGAGTAAGGGGGTTTTTTCCTCAGGTTTCTTAAGGTATAACGTGCCCGCCATGAAATTCACCCATCATCTTTACTTGGTTTTTACCCATCTCCTGCACTGGAACACAAATTCTATAAAAGTGGTGATATGTGCCTTGATTGTCTTCAATCTATATCTCTAAAATGCTGAGAACTGAGCGTTGTCGCATATACTTTGGGCATATTGTTGGGAGCAGCTAGTTCTTGGGAAAGAATATCATAATTTAAATGTGGAGGGTCAGCATTGTAAAGAAGACCTTCAATAAGATGGACTGACCAGGTGACTACAAAAATGGGCTCAAATATATCAGAGATGATAAAGATGGCACAGGATAGGGAAACGTCCAGATCTGTTGTTCATAGCGTCGCTATGACTCGGAGTGGACTTGTCTTGTCTAACAACAATAAAAACTGTGTTTGCAAGATTTATCTTTTCAAAAGGACACAAGCCACATTTTTGTCCACGGAGCAGCTGGGAAATCCAAACTGCTGATCTTTCAGTTTGCACCTGAGCACTTAACTCACTGTGCCAACAGGGACAGATAATCTACCTACCTACCTATGTACCTATCTATCTATCTATGGCAAAAGAAGGATCAAATAATTAGGATGATAAACAAAGATGCATTCCAATCCTATTTATTGGCTAAAAGTGTCCAGAAATTTGGCTCTGAGCATTCTTGCAGCCACCTGAGGGAGGAAGGAAGTGTCTAGAATCAGTCTATTAGTTTTAAAAACAAAACAAAACAAAACAAAACCCAACTGATGAAAATAGCAGCTCAGCATCTCCTGTGTAAAAGCCATTCGCTGTGCTTGGAAAGGTCCCCTGGCACCTGGAAACTTCACTGCATAACGCCCTACTGAACTCAGACCAGGGACGACACCATCGAATCTCTGTGCAAGCATTGGCTGGATCCATGGAGCCCAAGTCCAAGACACAGGAGCCTATTAAAAATGTCATTCCAATTATTTTTCATCCCTCTAAGACTGTTTATAGGAAACACGATGGAGTTTAACAGCATTTTAAATGCCAGGCTCAGTGGGTGAAAGGTTAAAAGTGACAATGTGCTAATACCTTGATGTCAAGGAAAAACACTAAATATGGAGATGAGGACACCACACACACACAGATACAGAGGGAGAGTTTTATTATATTTTTAAATCAAACAGGGTATGGTGCACATTCAGTGTGCCTATGTAGCCATAACAATGCCCAAACTGTTCCACATGTTGTGTCTTAGGCTCTTGGTTGAAACTAAACCACGGATATGAAAGCAGTGAAACAGCTGCTTTCAGCAAAACACTGTGGACTTGGATCACCGTCTCAGCTCTACCCTGAGGCAGCCAGGTGACCCTGGCAAGTTATACTGCCTCTCTGCACCTCTATTCCCTCATCCAATAATATCAACAAGAATAATAAAGGCAGATAACACTACTGGTGCCTGGACACGGTTCTAAATGCTTTTACATAAGTTACTTCACGCAATTCTTTTTTCTTCTTCTTTTTTTTTTAATTATTAATAATTTTAATGAAAGTGTACAGAGACTGGATTTCCACATCAAGCCTTTGAGTACCCCATCGTTACCCTTTCTCTGTAAGCTGGTATGTCGGATATTATTGCTGTTAGCTGCCATCAAGTCAGTTCCAGCCCACAGAGACCATCAACTGTGTAGAGTGGAACTGTGTGCACCACTGGATTATCAAGACTATGACTTTTTGGAAACAGATTGCCAGGCCTTCCTTCCAAAGCACCTCTGGAAGGATTTGAACTGGCAACCTTTTGGTAAGTTGTCGAGGGTTTAACTGTTTAAATCACCCAGGCTCTCTGCTGTGTGAGCACCAAAGGCAAATGAAGAGAGCTGAGATGATTGTTCCTTTTGGGTATTAAATTCTTGATTTTGTTTATTTCCTGGCAGATCCATCTAAATAAGCACTGACATACAGAAAAGTACTACAGCTGTAGACAGGCTGCTGATAGAAAAAGTAGGGGTTTAAGGGCCTTGTTTTCACAAAGTCATTTCTGATCTAAACTTCTTCCATGTCTCGAATACCACTACTCCCACCAGGGGGGCTTCAAGATGGTACACCATATACAATAACTCATGAGTGAAGAGGAGGATTATCATTTACCTCGTGCTCCGAAGCCACAGGAAAGCCAAGTGAAATGTCCTCGTGAGACTGCCCTCAGCTCAAACAGGCTTGACTCAGCCTTTCCCAAAATTGATTTTGCATCTTTTTGCTGACGCAGTAGATAGGAAAATTTCAGTTAGACAGGAAAGCATTTCAAAGTTACACCCAACTGGTGAAGAAGAGGCTTTTTAAAACAACAACAATTCTATGAAATTTAAAAAAACAACAACAATGACAACAAAAACCTGAAAAGGATCTTTTAGCCCTTTTTTCCTGGAGGATTTGCTCCTGGAGGCTCTTTTTGAGAACCTAGGAGAACCAGGCAGTCAATGCCTGTCCAGTGCCATATACATGGCCAAGCCAGGCTCTATGCAGGACTGCCGTCCCTCTGTCCCTCAGTGAAAGGCAGGTACAAGCCAACACAAAGACACTTTTCATTCCTGCTTTCTGAACATCTCTGTTCTGGATGACCAGAGCCTGGCTGGCAGGGTCCAGAGCCTGAGTACTGACAGTGCCTTCCTGTGTGACCCTTAGCAACGCCTTGAGATGCTGGTTTTCTCACCTGAAAAACGGTCTTGATACAAGAGGTACGCAAAGTTAACAAACAGGCCACAGATCCTGCACAAGCTGGTGTCCACAACGCTGAAGAGACTCACTGTTAACAGCCCCACTTTGGGTTTATATTACATTAAAGAAATGACAAGATATATTTCATGTTAAAAGCCCGCCATTAGAATAGTAAGAACAGTATTTTATAACTTGCTTTATTACATTTATCAGTTCAAAACTCTAAACTTTATATTGTGATAGAGGAAGTTTAATTGGGTGACATAAAGGGTTTTTTTTTAATTTGAAGATGAGCTCCTTTAAACACATACAAATAAAGGCAAAGCTTTCCACCTCAGCCACGTTAACTTGAGATTTTAATCACATTCTGAAAAATAAGATCTGGCCTACAGACTATCCTTCCTCCACTTCCATTATAGCCACAACCTAACTATAGCTTCAGGAAGACTGTACATCTAAGCTTAAACATCATGGAGCAGGTTAAATGTTGAGATCCTAGCCTAAAGGTAGGCAGTTTGAACCTAGCAGCTGCTCCACAGGAGAACTACGGAGGCAGGTCCTCCAGTTAAGATTTACAGCCTCAGAAACCCAATCGAGGGCTGCTGTGTGTCAGAATCAACTTGTTCACAGGTGACTCTTACAGACAACCTTACATAAAATAGATACACTTTTATGAAATCAACATTTTTTTTACTCTCTTCAAAGAGCATCCTGGATCAATATTTCCAAAACTCTCACTTGATTACACACTTCACATACCTTCTCTTTCTCCCCAAAGAGCTCATTCCCTTATTTGGACATTATGGCAAACTTATAAACCATTTACACAGAAGCCAAAACCAAAATAAAAATGAAGAATTGCTCACACAAAATAGTTTAAGGATGTCAATGGTCTTAAAACTATCTCCTGCACCAAAGCCAAAGTTTAGACTGCTAGCTGTATGGTGGATATTATGAAAACATACACATGGTCAAGCGAAATATTTTTCATTCTTGGCCAAAAGCCATCAGTTTAGATAAAATAAAGAAAAAAATTAAAAATCAAAATAAAATGGTTACCAGCGATGAGGAGGGCAGAAGAAGAGGGAAGTGAATAATTAATAAACAAGTAAGTTTGGTGAAAGAAACAACCTACACTAAGGGGCTGATGAGACACTGCAATTAATTGGCTACATCAAGCAACTGTAATTAGTATTATTAAAAAAAGGTGCATGAATGGTTGAATGAATAATCAATATGATCTGTAAAGTTTCATGGTAATAAAAAGCAAATCAATCTTAAAAATGGAAACAAAAAAGAAAGGGTTTGGGGAAGCAGATTTTTCAGCCGGAAGTGACTTTTAGACGGAAAGATGAAGACACATTTCAGACTTGTCGGCAGAAATGCAATCATCACACTAGTACACAGGGTTGTTTCCTCTAATTTTTAAAAAAGCAGTAGTTCCACAAAGGCAAGAAGCAGAAACAGAAAGGATAATTCTAATCATTACAGAAGTGTCTGTGACAGGCAGCCACTAGTCTACAATCAGGAGCAAGTGCCAAGGAATATCATCCTCAAGGAACTTCTGGCATTTCCTGAAATGGGGGAGGGGGAGAAAAGGATTATTCAGGAGCTCCAAAGACGCAGAGCAGCCCATCTCAGTTTGCATTCATTTGGGTGCTTTGTCCTTAGGGAAGGAGAGGGTATGCAGACAGAGCAAGTGATCTACTGCCATCATTTTTAATTATTTGCTGCTATTTGGAAAAGAAATGGTAGTGCTGTAATGCTTAACCATTTGGCTGCTAACCGAAAGGTCAGTAGTCCAAACCCACAGAATGGCTCTGTGAGAGAAGAGGTCTGATGACCTGCTCTCAAAAGATTACAGCCTAGGAAATGCTGGACCCTTCTACTCTGTCACACAGGGTCACCAAGAGGTGTTGGAATTGACTCTACAGCTCCTAAGAACAATTATCTAGAAAGCTTCTGACTGAAAGCTTCAGTATGTTGACCACTGGGTTTTCAATGAAGAGCAGTCACGTCGATTAATCTAGAAAAAATGAACTGCGTGTTCAAAGAGATGGAGCAAAGCAAACTCTTGATGGAATTCATAAGCAAGACCTGTCAGCAGGGCTGACAGACAGTCCTCAGAGGAAGCAGCCAGACTCCTCTAAGAATTTGCAGAGACGACATAAACACAGGGGTGTCTATCTCCACCAGTGTTTGAAGCCATAGGAAACAGGCTGCAGGGGGAAACATTTAAAAAGAAATACGTGTGTGTGTGTGTGTGTATACACATATATTTCCAAAAGGAATTTTAGGTCTGTAATCTCTTGTTCCTGTTTCTACTTCACCCTCCTCCAATTAAGGAACTCTGGTGACACAATTGTAGGATGCTACAGTCACTGCTAACCAAAAAGGTACATCTCTGACACGTTTAATTCACTAACTGCTCCACAGGAGAAAGACAGGCAGTCTCCTCCCATACAAATTCACAGCCTTGGAAATCCGAGGGACAACTGCTGTGAGCCAGAACCATCTGGACTGGCAGTGAAGGTTTTCAAACCATGTATTTAGTAGGGAGTTTTGCCGCTAATCCAAAGTCTACATCTGTCTGGCCATCTGAATTCAACACTGGTTCTGGGGGAGAAAGATGGGAAATCTCCTCCTGTGAAATCCAATGGAGGGTCAGCTGTGAGTCAGTTCTGACTCCATTGCAGTGAGGTCGGTTGTTTGTCTTTCCATACTTCAATGAGGAGTGTGTCATGAGAAAGATTAACTGATGGATCCTAGCTAGCTGGGCCCTGGCAGAGTTCTACAGCTCCTATGTGCAGATACAAATTGAAGTCTGGCCAAGAAGGAATGTTATGTGCCTGGTAAGCCCACAGCACCCTCATTTCTTACTGTGTTTTACAGTAGTGTGTCTACTTTTATGGACACACCCTCTACATAGTGTCTACTTTGCTCAATTTCACAGAGATCTGCCAAGGACAAGCACTAGGACACCTGATAGGTGCTATTTTATTGTGATGACTTGACTCCAATGAATGAAATAAAGGCCAACAGGTCAGTAAAAGGGGGGAAAAACACCCACCAAAACACAACACACACACAAACACCCAGCACTCAACATCCTTGTTCATGAGCAAAAGATATTCACAAGGGAATAGTCTGAACTATCTTCAAAGTGGAGAAGGAGAATAACAACTTAAAATGCAAGAGCTCCCGGAAAAATAAGTGTAAACTGCAAATCTATCTCCAAAGGCATGGCCTGAGGTAAACACTATTCAGAGATGGTCACAGTCCCTCTAAACAGAATAAAATACAATCTGAGCAAAGGCAGATGTTTAGATTAAATGGCACATTCTAAGATTTCATACATATACACATTTAGATAGAGTACTACTAGTCAGACATGATAAAAAAAAAAATCCATTTAGCTAACTTGAAAGCAATGAGGTTTTAAATAATAACAAATTGAAACCTAAGTTCTCTGTGCAGTGTTCTGACACAGGGACGGCCTTCTTTCAGTTCCGCCGGGCTCCATCACAGTCTCTTGGTGCCCAGGGGTCTGGTCTGGTCTGACGGTGGCCTCAAACAAGGGGAGCAGCAGCCCAGGAAGAAAAGCAAACATCAGAGGGAAGGAGAGGATCCTCTGTTCCTGAGGTCAATGGGTAGGCTTCATTCACCCTCACACATGCTGATGAATCTGAGCTGCAGGGCAAAGACCAGGGGGTCAGTGTTCCCCAATTTGGGCCAAACTGGCAACTCTAGTGTGTGTGTGTGTGTGTGTGTGTACACAAGAAGTATCAGGAACCAATTGGGACACCAGTGACCTTAAGCTTTCACCAAGAAATACGAGTAATCTCTCTCAAGTCACACAGCTAAGGAAGTTAAGAAAGGAAAGCACAGCCATACATAAAAGTGGGAGAGAAAAGGAGGAAGGATGGTCCGGCCAAAGCCTTTGACGAGAACAGGAGGGCAAGTGCGAATCTGTGCCTTTCACCCTTCCCACCACTGTGCCTGACATCCAATGCATACACACTGCTGCAGCAGCCCAGGGCCAGCCACAGGCAGCAGAAGGTCAATCAACAAACTCCTCACAGACGGACTCTGATTAGACGTGGGACGGACATCAGATTCGTCTTCCTACAAATAACACAGGTGCAAAAAAAAAAAAACAAAACAAAAAAACCAAATACCACAGGTGCTTTTCCACAGTTGTTCATGTGGTCCCAGGATTCCCAAGGAGGTCCTATTGTACCTTCCCAAGCTTTCCCCTGCTCAACTCCCAGATACCACCTCAGGCAGGAAATCATCCACATCTGCTAGAAGTCACACAAATGAGTAAGCGCGACTGCTTGGAGCTGTGGAGTTGGAGAAGAGTCGTGAATATCCTATGGACTGCCCAAAGAAGAATAAACAAGGTGCTCCTTGGAGGCAAGGATGGGGAAGCACTGTCAAGAGGGGCCAGTCCTTGGAAAAAGACCTCATACTTGGAAAGGTGGAGGCTAAATGAATGAGAGGAAGCCCCTTAACAAGAAGGACTTGTCAACATAGTGACTGTACAATGGGCTTGAGCAGAGATGGCACGGGATAGGGCAGGTTTCAGATCTGTTGTTCCCAGGGTCATTATAAGTAATGATCAAAGTGATCGCAACTAACAACACTCATGTATACTGCAAGCCAATTCTCACCACAAGAGAGCCTTGTACAAGCGGCTCGGAGTTCTGAGGTGGTACAGATGGTTAATGTGCTCTACTGCTAACTGATGGCTTGAGTCTTTCCAAGTTCGGAGTGCCCTGGAAGAAAACGCTGGCAATCTACTTCAAAAAAGTCACTGAATACGCCACAAAGCACACTTCTACTCTTAACACATGTAGGGTCATTGAGTCAAAATCAACTTGGTGGCAATTCAGAAGAGGCTTAAAGAAGGGTTCCAAGACTGAGACTGAGGCTGCCCCCACCCCACTCATGGGAAACTCTGCCAACAAGAACCTGTTTGAGCTATATGATGAAGGGATGGACACAAGAAAAGAGGGCAGAGGGAGCCCTGGTGGCTTAGTGGCAAGAAGCTGTGCTGCAATTCCAAAGACATGAGGTTTGAGGCCATCAGCTGCTCCGCGGGAGAAAGATGGGCAATCTCCTTCTGTGCAATTAACTGCCTCTGAAAACCTACTGGAGGGCCAGCTATGAATCGGTTCCAACTCAATAGTACACAACAACAAAATAGAAAAGTAAGCAAAGTGTATCTGAGAGAAAATGAACAGTGTGCAAAGTGGTGTACAGCAGAGACATGGCTGTAAGTCTAAGAGGAACCAGGCCTTACAAGGGGCTCTTTATGTCAGGTAAGGGAGCTCCAGTGGCCTTTACATGGGCCAATCCAATGGCAGGTGGTTCAGAGAAAGATGGGCAATCTCTGTACCATTCACAGCCTCTGAAAACACTGGTGGATCAGCTATGAGTTAGTCTGACTCAATAACAATGAGGTGATGTTGAAGTATGTCAGGGAGAAGAACTGAACTTTCTCTTGTCCATGGGAACTGGCCACTTAGGATATTTAAGCAGGGTCTAACACTGAGATTCCCATCCTGCAGAGCACATCCTATTCAGGATGGAGAACGAACGGAAAGGAGTTAAGCCAGGCAGCATAGAGCACAGTTAGGAGAAGAAGCAGAGACCCAGGCCTGGGCTAAACTAATGAAAACAGCCAGCCATGGGCATCAGGAAGCATTGGGCCCTTTTCAGAAGACTGGTACCAGGGAGCTGCCAGGAGTATGCTCTGATTTTGTTCAAGAAACACACTTTTAAATAAACTGCTGATACGGGGTGCTACCACACTGATTCCAACTCGTAGCAACCCTACAGGCCCCAGCAGAACTACCTGCCCACTGGGGTTTCTTGGCTAATTTTGACAGAGTAGTTGCCAGGTCTTTATAGCACAGAGTTGTAGGTGGAATTGATAGAGCTTGGAGGAGATATTCTCCCAAGCTTCTGAATATATTCAACCACTTTTTCTCTGCTGGGTCTGTTTATGAGGCTAGGCGAAAGACCTAGCAGAGAAAAAGTGGTTGGATATTCAGACGCTTGGGAGAATATCTCCTCCGAGCTCTATCAATTCAAGGGGCATTTCCCTGCTCAGGCTCCACCACCGGCCCTAGCTCCCACAATCCCTGCTTCCTCTGAATTGCTGACCTTTGCCTTGGTACACACCACTTGATGCAGAGGAAATGCTCCTTGTTTTTGTTTGAGGTTATTGTTGCTGCTACTGTGTCAATTAATCTCACTGAGGGTCTTCCTTTCCTATGAGGACCCTCAATTTCACCAAGCATGATGTCCTTCTCCAGAGACTGATACCTCATCATACTTTATCCATAGTACATGAGATGACCAGCCGTACTTCTAAGGGAACATTCTGGCTACTCTTCTTCCAAGATGGATGTCTTCATTCTTCTGGCAGTCTGTGGCATATTTAATATTCTTCGCCAACACCATAATTCAATTCTTCAGTATAGGTCAGGATGCATATGAGGCAACTGAAAGTATTACTTGGCTCAAGTGCACCTCAAAGTGACGTCTTTGCTTTTTAACGTTTTAAAATGGTATTTTGCTGCAGATTTGGCCAATGCAATATGTCATTTGATTTACTGGCTGCTGCTTCCATGGGTGTTGACTCTGGGCCCAAGTAAAATGAAAGCCTTGACAACTTCAATATCATCTTCTTGAACTGGCAATCATTTAGATGAGGTGGAAGGGAAACCAGGAAGTTGAAGAGGAATATAGAGGACTCAGTGAGAGAGAAGCTAAAATAAAACAATTTTTTAATTTATTTGTTTGTTTGTTTGTTTATTAATATAGCTTCCTCTGCTCATTCAGAAGCCAAATTATATAAGAAGAAAAATGTGGCATCAGGAATGGAGGATGACTCATCACAGCCTGCATTATGCAGATGACACAACCTTGCTTGCTGAAAGTGAGGAGAACCTGAAGCGCTTTCCGTAGACGGTCAAAGACTACCACGTTCAATATGAGTTACATCTTATCATCAAGAAAACAAAATCCTTACCACTGGGACAATAAGCAACATCATGACAGATGGAGAAATGACAGAAATTGCCAATAACTTAATCTGCTTGGATTCACAATTAATACCCTTGGTAACAGTTGCCAGGAAGTAAAAAGTCTTATAGTATTGGGAAAGTCTGCTGTCTGGGACATCTTCAAAGTGCTAACGAGCGAGCGAAGATGTCAATCTGAAGACTAAGATGTATCTGATCTAAGGCACGATCTCTTCAATTACTTGCTATGCATTTGAAAGGTGGGCAATGAATAAATGTGACAGAAGAATTGAAGCCTTTACATTGAGGTTTTGGAGAAGAGTGCTGAATTTCCCACGAACTGCCAAAAGGACAAACAAGTGTGATGAGGAAAAGGTAGAGCCAGGATAGTGAAACTCCACATCACATGCTTTGGGCAAGCTGCTAGGAGGGGCCAGTCCTTGGAAAAGGACATTGGGCTTGGAAAGGTGGAGGGTCAGCGAAGGAGGGGAAGACCCTCAGCAAGACTGACTGACACAATGACCGTAATGGTGAGTTCGAATGTGTCAGAGAGGATAATGATGGCACACGATAGGTGAGGTTCAGATCCACTATGAGTCATAGTTGACAGGACCGCACTTAACAACAAAAACCTCTGCTCATATTATATTCATGGGGAGCTAGAGAATTGTTCTGCTGTTTAATCCATTCTTTTCCACTATCTTGTTGGAGGGACAGTCAGAAACCATGGAATTGGTCCTTGGCTCATGGAGACTTCATGCACCACAGAACAAAAAACACTGCGTGGTCTGTGCTGTCTCCATTGTCAGTTGTAGAATAGACTATTTTTCTTTCCAGTGAAAATCCACTTTTCACTGGCTGATTCTTAGAGGCAGGTCACCAAGCCTTTCCTCCTGGTCCATCTTAGTCTGGAAGTTCCACTGAAACCCGTTCAGCATCACAGGGAAGTAGTGAGTTGATCTTTGATTCATTTCTCAAGAGGGGAGTCAGGGCCACCTGGATGAATTTCTAAGACAGTCATTGATCTGTAGGTTCCGAGGGGAGAGTTATAGAAGTGTCCGTTGGACTTCTGGTCCTCATGCTTTCTATCAGTCTATCAGCCCCACTGAAAGTCTTTACTGCCTGGAAGCAGACAGATTAGATTCAGAATTAGAACCCAGTAAGACTATCTATCAATCTAGTTCAATGCCTTTATTTTAGAAAAGATAAAACCAACCCCCCCTTTATTGACAAGCAGGCATTTTACATGATTATCTCAGGTGATCGATCCCAGGAACTCTACGAGGGACAACGGCAGCCTGTGAAATGTCATTAAATATGAGGCACTGTGCTAAACACCAACTGGAGTTTGCTTCATTTAATATTAAATTTAACAAGCCCTGGTGGTAACAGGGCATTAATGTTGGACTGTAAAACCAAAAAAAAGGTCATTGGTTTGGAGAAAGGCAGTCTTCTCCCACAAAGCTTTACAGGGATGGATGGACATCATAAATGAGAATGTAGTCAATTGCAGTGGATTTTGCTGTTTGGTTTTGGGGTGTTGTTTTGCTTTGTTTCTTTGTGGGTTTGTTTGTGTGTGTTTTTGTGGAGGAGGTGGTTTATAACTAGTACTATATAACCACTGAAGGAACTCTAGTGGCCTACTGGCAAGAAGCTGTACTGCAATCCCAAAAGCAAGTGGTCTGAATCCACCAGCTGCTCCGCAAGAGGATGGGCAGTCTCCTCCCAAGTGATTAACTGCCTCTGAAAACCCGCTGGAGGGTGAGCTATGGGTCATTTCTGACTCTATCTCTATGGCACACAACAAAAACATTATACTTATTTCTCACTTAATGGCATGGTTAGGTTCCAAAGACCAGGTCAACATGCAAAAATGAAAAGTGATCATATGAGATCACGAAATAGAAGCCAAATTATATACATAAAACATAATGGCATAATTATGTCAATATATAACCATCAGATTAAATCATTATACAGCTGCCAACAAACCTTCGAGAATCATGACCCAGCCAAGTTAACATATAACTTGAACTATCATAGCCATTATTATTCTCCCCTAACACTTCAGTATTCATTGCTGCAGGATATAGGTTGTTAATGTACAAAATAGTAGAATTTTTTTAAATTATGGACACAAAAGCAAAATGTCAGATAACAAGTAGGTACTGCTGCTACTTACTGAGCTCATGACAGGAACTGCTCTAAACATTCACAGAGACTATCTCATTTAATCCTCCCAAAGACTCATACAGATAGAGAGGCTCTGATGGTTTAAGAAATCTTTTCCAAAGACACCCAACTAATAAAGCCTAGAAGTCACATTTGAACTCAAGGTCCACCTGGCTGTGGTATCTCACTCTAGGCCACTACGTTAACTGAACAATGTGCCTAAAAACGAATCATCAAAACAAGATTTTTCATGCACAGAGAGTTTTAATACAAGAGGAAGAAAGGTTATAATTCAGGACAACAAGCAAAGAGTAAGCAGAGAGTTTTCTCTTTTTCAGAAGCAGAGGCCTTGTCTCCATCTTCCTTTCTAGTTCATCTCACGGGGGATGTTTCATTGAAACTTGTTCTGCCTAACAAAAATACTAACTTTGTATAACCTTCATACATTTCTCAAGAGGAGGGGTAGGGTCACCTGGACGGATTTATAAGCAGATGTCCTTGGCACAAGGAGCTCTGGCAGCCTAGTAGATAAGGAGTTACCTCCCAACTCAAAGGCAGGTGGTTCAAATCCATGAGCCACTCCGAGGGAGAAAGATGGCCAATCTCCTCCAATGTGATTTATAACTTCTAAAGCCCAGATGGAGAGTCAGCTATGAGTCACTTCCAACTTGACAGCAATGAGGGGTGTTGTTTTTGGTTGGGTTTTTTTTTTTTTTTTAGTCCTTGGCAGAAGAGAGCCTCAATAAATAATCAAGTGCTTTGGATTTTCAGGAGATTTATGGATAGGAACAAGCTGGGAAGACTTAGGAGGAAGTGAGCTGAATGGTAAGAGCTGGAACAGAATCAACAAGACACTGAGCAAGTGCAGAATGAGGCCCGGAGCTGGAATTCTTTAACTTAACATAGTCATGTCAGCCTTGGGGAACCATCCACTATATGGTTCAACTTGTAGATCTCAGTTTTATTCACTTATGTCAAACAAGCTAGCCTAAATTGGAAAAAGGAGAACTATGGCGCTCAGAACCCTTAAGGCTTATATTCACTGTTCAATGCATTCAAGTATTCTGATAGGTTCACCCAAAGCTAATAGTTTTGTCTTCTGAGTTCATGAATCCCAGCATGGTACACATTTCAAACTTTGCCTCCCAAAATGCCTCAGGCAAAAACAAAGAAAGGGAGACAGCACTGTTCCACAAAAATTCCAGTTCTTTCAAGCCAAAAAGCACTAAAAACAGTTTCATATTTTATAACTTGCCAATTAGAATGATCATTTACTTAAAGGATAAATGAGTCTATGCTCATCCATTAGAAACTAATAAGAAAATTATTTCCTGTTGGACTGTTGTTATGTGCCTTGGATATAGATATTCAAAGAGCAGAAGTAACTGGACAAGGTGATTGGAATCTCTTTTATGTGACCCTAGAAACTCCTTAATCCCTGAAGGCCAAGTGAGTAAATCACAGGGGTAAGGGAAGGAAATGAATTTAAGTGGTACTTGAACATTATCTGAACCAGCTGCAAAAGATGGGTGTGGAGACATTTATGGTGCGGTCACTTAAAGCAGCAATAGTGACCAGCAATCAGGGCAGCTGAAAGTAGATGTGTTTCATTATTTGGCCTATTACTATCAAAAAGCCTGTTCTCAAGAGTTTGTAGTATTTCAGGAACATCAGTCTAGGTTTGCTACCCTTTCTTGTTGCCCACTGGCATCTATGAGCCAGGATTCAACTAGACCTTCTTATTTTCCTTCTGCCTCTCTGAGGCCATTCTCCAGCCTGCCCCAGTACAGAGAGCACAGAGCTGATGACCTTTACGGAGTACATCAATGGGCTTGCTTGACCTCTGCCTTCCAGTTTAAGTTCCCAAGAGATAAGGGAACAAGAGGAAGTTATTCATTACCTGGTACTCTCCCTACAGGGCAGGTCTGCAAAGGGCTTCAGTCCTCTACCAATCACTCCAGCACCTCTCTTTCAGCCCCAGCTCAGCTCTCACTGGCATTCTGTCTTTCCTTCTGCTTTTGTTCTGTATCCACTCCACTTCCCATGTCTGCAGGCTTAGGTGTTTCTCCTCATGTTTTCAAGTTTCCCTTGATCCTACCCAAACCAAAGCCTAAGCCCACTGCAGTCAGGTTTGCTTCTGACTCATAAAAACCCTACAGAACAGACTAGAACTGCTCCACGGAATTCTAAAGCTATAAATCTTTATGGATCAGATTACCTCAGCTTCCTCCCTCAGAGCCCAAAATACTAACTTATCAACACAACACTTAGCGCACTGTGCCACCAGGCCTCCTCCTGATTTCTAACTCATGCTTTTATACGTAGTACCTTCATCAGCCATTCCTCAATTACTGTTTGCTGTTGGGACCCTGGTGTATGGGCCTATGACTGATGTAGTTCAGCTCCTCAAATAAAAATCTCAATATTAACACTACTTGATTAAAATGAATCAAGTACAATTTGGTTAGCCATTGGCAATAAATATCATATGTAAATTAACCACATTCTATTCCATATACACATGCTGGTGTTATTCCTCATGAAACCATGGGGGCAAGACACACAGCCACACTGTTAAGGCCATCGACATTCCAAGTTCAATGGTAAAGGACAGCCAGTACTGTCCTTCCTCTGTTCAGGACTCTCCTGGGTTGTCTTTGCAAGCACCAATTCACACAAATCACAACAATGGATAAGTATCCACCTGACTGGGTCTTTACTGAGCTCTGGTGGCCTGGTGGATAAGGAGTTGCACTACTAATCCAAAGGTGATCAGTTCAAATCTACCAACTGCTCTACGGGCAAAACGGGCCATTTCCTTCCATGCAGTTCACAGCCTTTGAAAACCCACTGGCAGGGCAGCTCTGTGTTGGGTCTATCTTGACGGCAAAAACTGACTTTTTTTTCCTTTTCCCGAAGGAAAAAAGTTACCATTTTGAATTCCAGTCCTGCCTTTGCTCACCAACACAGTGTTGAGTTTATTCCGATTCATAGACACCATCTTTCTCCCACCAAGCACCTGGTGAATTCAAACCACTGACCTTCTGGTTCACAACCCTACATGTAGCACACTATGCCCCTGGAGCACTCTATCCCCCAGCAATGATGCTTAATTATTAATTTGTGTTGATGAAAAGCAAGTGTAGTGATCTATCTCTGGAAAATCAACCACTGGAAGTGGCACACAACTCTATTCTGATACGGGCAGTGGGGCCACCGCCACTGGTAAGAATGAGGACTTACTTTATGCTGATGAATAACTTCCCTTCGGTTCTGACAAATAAAATCTGTTTTAATAGCTGATGTGCTCTCGTCAGGAAATCAAAGGATCTTTACCTTTATGTGTTCAAAGTGCTACATAAAAAGTGGCTTAGAAGGTCCCTAGGCCATTCCCTCCTCCTTCACAAAGGGATTCTTTCCCTTTCTTATTTTTTTTCAGGACAGAGCAGAGGAGCTGGAATGAGGGTGGGCATGAGGGGATGGGTGCAGGAGGGAGGAGGGCAAGTCTACAAACAAACGGGCCACTTATCTCCGGGATGTCTTTCTACCTTTTCCTACATCTGAGTAGCTTGGGGGCAAGTTGTCTGCCAAGCTTCCCCGCCTGCCCGTGTAAACACTCCGGCACCAGCTGGGGTTTGGAATCTGCTGAGTCTCTGCCAGCTGGCGACCTGGAGATGGGTCAGATTAAAGGAATGCGTAATGAGTGGGGGGAGGGAAACAGAGGCTGTATTTACACAGAGAGGGGCTGCAGGGGTCAGGAAGGCACCAGCCAAAGGGGGGTCTGGAAGGGGAAAAAAAATGAAGGAGGTTTCAGTGGGTCAAGCACCCGCCCCACTGAAACAGCCAAAGGCTGTTATGTTCATTTATTATTTCCCCTCTTTTAAAAACTGACTTCTTTGTCCCTGTCTGGGTTGCCCTCAGCATCTCCCAAACTAATTACACATGGCCCTTTGAAAGGTTTGCAGCTGGCCGCTAGAGAAGGCTCAGCATGATTAGACAACACGGACACTCGATCCCCTGCGATCCCAATTTGGGAACGTTAACACGGAAACCCAAGCTGTGGGCTGACAAGCCGGCCCTCGGCCATGGCAGGCCCTGACTGAAGCCAGGCGTGGGGGTTGGATGGGCATGGACAGCAATCACTCCTGGGTGGCTATGCCAGCCTCCAGCTTTAAAGAGAGATTTCAGGGGAAGGACTCAGACAAAGCCCACTGGACAGGCCTAGTGGCTACTCAGGTTCCACCACAACCCTGCAGAGGGCATGAGGGGCAAAGGAGATACAGAGTCCTTTTGGGTAGATGGGGACGGCACCAACTTGGAAAGCCACATGAAGCCTTACTGAAGCACAAGAAGATACATACATACATATATATGAGCATATATTCTGTTAATCACCTTCCTTGGGAATGGGAACAAATATAGCTCTCCTCCAGACAACTGGCCAGGCAGTTATCCTCCGAATTTCCTGGCATAGACTGGTGACCCTGTCCAGGTTTACAACTGTTAGTAGAAACATGTCAATTGGTATTCCGTCAATTCTTGTGTATTATTTTTTGCCAATATTACCAATGCAGCTGGAACTTCTTCCTTCATTATTATTGGATCTTGTTCATAACAGTGCTTCCTGAAATTTTTCAGTGTCAATAAAATTTTCTTTTTGGTACAGTAATCCTGTGTATTTCTTCCATCTTATTTTGATGCTTCCTAGATCATTCAAGATTTTACCCAAAGCATACTTCGGCATTGCAACTTGAGGCTTGAATGTTTCTCAGTTCTTTCATCTTGAGAAATGTAAAATGAGTTCTTCCCTTTTTATTCTCTGATGCTAGCTCTCTGCGCATTTTGCTAAAATATTTTGCTTTGTCTCACTGTGCTGCCCTCTGAAATCTTCTGTACAGCTCTTTTTACTTTGGCACCTCTTTCCTTTGTTTTGGCCCCTCAATACTCAAATGCAATTTTCCTAGTCTCTTCTGACATTCAATTTGGGTTTTTTTCTTTCTCCACCTTCTTTGTAATGACCCTCTACTCTCATCATGGATGATATCTCTGATTTCATTCCACTGTTCCTGCGGTCTTTGATCACTGGTGTTCAGTGTCTCAAACCTGTTCTTGAGATGATTTTTAAATTCAGGTGAGATAGACTCGAAGTCGTATTTTGGTTCATGAGGACTTGTTTTCAACTTTAACTTGAGTTTGCACATGAGCCATTGATGGTCTGTTCCTAAGTCCTGACTGCTGATACTGAGCCTCTTCAATGATTCTTTTCAAGTGGGATTTAAAAGAGGCCCTGGCACCAGGGACATTATTGCTGATGTACAATGGATTCTGGTTGGAAGCAAAGCATATCAGAAGAATGTCTGTGTTTTATTGATTATGCAAAGGCATTTGGCTGTGTGGATCTTAACAAACTGGCTAAGGTTGAGAAGAATGGGAATTCCAGAACACTTAATTGTGCTCATATGAAAGCTATACCTATACCAAGAAGCTGTTGTCTGAATGGAACAAGGGAACACAGCATGGTTTAAAATCAAGAAGGGTATATGCCAAAAATGTACCCTTTTTCTATACCTATTCAATCTGTATGGTGAGCAAATAATTCATGAAAGTGGACTCTATGCAAAGGAATATGGCATCAGGATCAGAAAAAAGACTTATTAACAACTTATGTTACACAGATGACACAACCTCGCTTGCTGAAAGTGAAGAAGACTTGAAGTGCTTACTGCAGAAGATCAAGGATTAGTCTTCAATATGGATTACATCTCAACATCAAGAAGGCAAAAATCCTGACAGCTAGACCAATAGGCAGCATCATGGTAGATGGAAAAAGGATTGAAGTTGTCAATTATTTCATCTTGCTTGGATCAAGATTCAACATCCTTGGCACTAGCAGTCAAGAGATCAGGAGACACAGAGCATTGGGAAAGTCAGCTGTCAGGAACCTCTACAAAGGTGCTGAGAAACAATGTCTGTCTGAAGACTAAGGTGTCATAATATTCAGGTCACAATATTTTCAATCACCTGCTACACATCTGAGAGTTGGACAATTAATAAGGATGATAGAAGAACTGAGGTCTTTGAGATGTGGTGTTAAAGAACTAGTACTATTTCATGGGCTGCCAAAATAACAAACAGATAGGTCTTGAAAAGGGTGTAGCCAGAGCTCTTTGGAGGCAAAGATGGTAAAGCTTCACCTCTCATACTTTGGGCATGCTTTTCCTTGGAAGGAGAAAGGTAGTCAATGAGATGGATTGGCACAGTTATTGCAGCAAGGGGCTCAAGTGTGTCAGAGATGATGAGGATGGCCCAAGATCTGAAAGGGTACATACAGGGCTGTTGTTCACAGGTTCACTATGATGTTCACAGGGTCACTATGTTGTTCACAGGGTCACTCAACTCAATGGCACTTAATAACAACATATGAATTAGTAAAAAGCAGCACAAAATGGCAGGGGGCAGGGAGCAGGAGATCTTAAAGCATGCCAAAACCAAAATCTTAACTCATACTCACTGCCATCAAGTTGGTTCTGACTGCTGGTGGCCCTCCATGGAGTTCCATGGCTGTGTACACTGCAGAGAACCTTGCTCATCCTTCTCCTGTGGAAGAACCCTTTCCAGACCTCCACTGTCTTATCTTTTAAAGAATGTTCTACAAAGACCTTTTGCTCACACAAGTTCTTCCACACACTTCAAGACAAGGACTTATTTCCAGGTCTGGAGCTTAAGGCTCTTCTAGCTTCACTGGAAATCTCTGCCAAGTAATACTCAAAGCCGCTGTTCCTGCTCAGATCCCTCTCAGAGAGGGGTGTGGAGGTGTGTGCACGTGTGACAGTGCCCCTCTATCTAAAGAGCATGTCATCAATTCCCACTTGACATGTCAAATCAAACTTAGCATCTTCATTTCAAAGGCTGGTGCCAAGAAACACCCACCCCCCCATCTGTTAAGATCCCAGGCTGCAATCAAGGACCACTCCCTTTCCCCTGTAACCACCTGTTGACCTTTTTTTCACTGTTCTATTAAATCAACCATTTCCAGTTCTAAAGATCTTTGCACACATATATCCACCTTGGTTCTTAAGCCCCCTCCCCAGTTCCCGCCATCTATCTTCATTAATACCAGCAGGCTAAACTTTGTAATACAGTGGCACATCTATAGCTATGGACCACTAACTGAGATCGGGTAGCACAGTGGTCAAAATGCTAGGCAGCTGATGGAAAGGTCAGTGGTCTGAACTTACCAACTGCTCCTCAGGAGGAAACTTAACCTGTCTGATCCCATAAAGATTTACAACCGTGTGAACCCTATGGGGCAGTTCTAGTCTGTTCTCCGGGCTGCTATGACTCTACAGCATTGTGGTTTTCCTTATTTGTTTAATATATCATTAGATAGTTCCTTCTATGGCTGTCTATTATTTAAAAGAGAGTGTTTAATTCTTCAGTATAATATTCTTGGTCTTCTTTTCCTTATTCATCTTTGGCTTCTTAAAAATTTAAAGAATATTATTCTATAAAATATCCCAAGTTCAACAAGTATAATTAGTGCAGATAGGTACTGGGTAAGGACCCAAAGGCAAGCAGTTTGAGTTCACCAGCCGCTCCAAGGAAGAAAAACAGGCAGTCTCCTGTCATGTGATTTAAAGACTCTGAAAATCCCCAGGAAGGTCAGCTATGAGGTGGTTCTAACTCCATGGTACGTAACAATACTACTACTACTATGAATATGTCAGAACCTCTGAAAACTCCTGCAGTAAAGAAGACCATTTAGCCCAATACCCGCCAGGCTTATCTGGCCCTGAAACTTTCTGGTTGCAATGCTGTTATTGTTAGCTGATACAGAGTAAGTCCTCAATTCATGACAACTCCATGCACAATGGCACTGGACTGTTATCAAACCCAGTACCACAAAGTCAATTACTGCCCAGGACAAGCATCCCTCAGGTAAGTAAATCTTCACCAGAAAACACTGCTCATCTTTCTCCCAAGAATTCATTGGTGGATTCAAACCACTAACCTTTTGATTAACAACTCAGTACACTACCCACTATACTATGAGAGCCTGTAGGTGTCCAGAATAGAAAGAGGGAACTTTATCATTTAACTATTACTACCCCTTTGGCTGCCTCACATCCATTAAATGTTCTGTTCAATTCTCTGAATGTCTTTAAAAGGGCTAGCTCTTCTAGAGTTCTGGCCTCCTCTTCTAGAAGTTTTCACCATCCTACCATCAAATTACAACAAATTGTGGCTAATCTTAAGAACAAAGGGAATCCCAGAACACTTGACTGTGTTTATGAGTATCCTGTACTTGGACCCAAAAAACCGTCATCAGAACAGAGCAGGGAAACACTGCATGGTTCAAAATTGGGAAAGAAGTTATGTCAGGGATGCATCCTGTCTCTACCCTTTTCAAACTATAAACAGAGCAGATCACTGGGAGGCTGGGCTCTAGAGGAGGAATGTGGCATCAGAATTGGAGGAAGACTCATCAACAACCTACGTTATTCAAATGACACAATCTTACTTGCAGAAAATGAGGAGGGCCTGAAGCATTTGCTGCAGAAGGTCAAAGACCTTCAATAAGGATTGAAGCTCAACTTCAAAAAGACAAAGATTCTCACCAGTGGGCCAACTGGTAGCACCATGATAGATGAAGACGAGATCAATATTGTTAACAAGTTCAGCTTACTTGTTTGGGTTCCACAATCAACACTTTTGGCATCAGCAGTCAGGAAATCAAAAGAGTAATTGCCCTGGGAAAGTCTGCTATGAGGGCCCACTCCAGAGTACCAAAAATCAACTATGTCAGTCCAGTGATTAAGGTGGGCCTGATCCAGCCCATGCATGGTCTTTGTAATTACTTGCTATGCATCAGAGAGTAGAACAGTGACTAAGGATGAGAGAAGAAGGATAGATGCCTTTGGGTTGTGGTGCTGGAGAAGAGTGTTGAACATTCATTCCATTGACTGCCAAAAGAACACACAAGTTTGTTTGGAAAGGATGAAATCAAGTTGCTCCTTGAAGCTCCGTCTCATATACTTTAGGCATGTTTCCAGGAGGGAGGACATCATGCTTGGAAGGGTTGAGGGACAGCCAAGAGACGACCTTGGATGAGATGGACTGACACAGTAACTGGGGTAATAGGGGTAGATGTGTCAGAGACAGTGAGACTGGCGCAGGACAGAGCAGAGTTCAGAGCTATTATACACAGGGTCCTTATGAATCACAGGGGACTTGACAGCACATAACAAGAACAACAATCAGCCCATGGTCACCTCCACCTCTGAAGCCTTTGCTGCCTGTAAGTTGTTGAAGTATTGTTGTCTAAGTCCATCAAGTGATTCCAACTCATAACGACTCAACACACAATGCAATGAAATCCTGCTCAGTCTTGTGCTGAGAAGTAGAACATAATGTTAAGAGTCTGAATTTTTTAATTCAGAAAGACTTGTGTTATAATTCCAATACTGTTATTTACTGATTCTGAGACTTAAGGTAGAAAAAAATTAACAAAATCAATTAAAAGTGATGTAAGGAGCACCAGTGGCCTAGTGGCAAGAAAGTGTGCTGCAATCCCAAAGGCACGTGGTTCGACTCCACCAGCTGCTCGGCTGGAGGATGGACAATCTTCTCCCATGTGATTAACTACCTCTGAAAACCCACCAGAATGTCAGCTATGGGTAGGTTTCGAGTCACAGTACACAACAACAAAAACATAAGTGAGTGTTAAGGGTAATAAGCAGAGTGTAGCAAAGCAAAGGCCCTGGTCCATAATGAGTATTCAATAAATAACAATTACTCCTTTTTCTTATTTTTCATCAATGCAGTATGATTTATCATGTTCTGTGTATTAGCCACATAGGACCCTATATGTAAGTATTAACAGCTTCATTTTTCACCAGAGAACAGATAAACGCATACCTTGGGCAGGAAGGCAGACCACTAGCCCTTCCTTGTCTGCCCCATGAAGAAGGGTGATTGTAAAACTGTATGACAACTTCTTTAAAGTCAGCAAATCCTGTAACTTGAGAAAAAACTCTGAAGCATACTGTCTAGCCCTGATCCCTACTGCCTCTTTGCTGATCATACCCCTTAAAGGCAGGTGGGAGTTCCTTGAGCAACAAGTGTCTGGGTTTCACTCAGTCCCACAGCCAGCCCCACAATTCGGCAACAAGGGCTGCTGTGTTGAGGTTTAAACATTTCTTAAAATTTAGATTGCTGTTTCAAAGGCTTACATTTTTACCACAGACCATTTCATGCATGTGACTTCTTCAGTTATTGTCAAGACCCAGGAAGTTTCATTTCCACTTCTAGTCAATCTGGAGTTCTTGATGCTTTTGTTACAGGCCTCTCTGAATGGTTTAAATACTTCCATTCTCACCCTGTGAGTCATTCTTCAAAAGACTTCAGAAAAGCAAAGCTTTTATTTATAGTACGTGGAAATGGCATCTAAGATCAAGGGTATAGGCTTATCTTTACAGTGTCCCTTAGCTGCTGTGTTGACAATCGCCCCCCTCCTGCTTTCTATCTCTCTCTCTCTTTCACCCTCACCTTAACCTCAAACCTCCAGTTCTTTTCTCTCCCTTCTATCCATCCACTTTCATTCAGTTTTCTTTCTTCCAGGCAACAAGCTTTGTCACCAACCCAAACTTTCCAGCTTTTATTTCCAAAGTGAAAACAGCTTTATCTTTTTATTATTATTATCCTGTGAAATTACATATATATATGTTCACACGCACACAGAGTAAATACAAGGATGGTGAAAATTACCTGGAATTCTATCACACTGAGAAAATTACTAATAAAATATTGTGATGATCATCTTTAGAGGTATCTTTTCATAAAAATAAAACAAACTCAGACTTCTATAGACATTATATTATATGTAATATAAGATTCTGCAATCTGTTTGCTCTGTTTTTCACAAAACAGAACAATTTGTTTTACATATTACTCCTGCCATCAGATACAGATTTATGCCACCACTTGAAATGGATCTAACTGATCATCTACTGGTAGGCATCTTAAAAAAATCATCCTGTAAAAATGCCAACATCCCAATATTTGGCAAAATTGTGAACTGGGATGGCAGGGGGAGAAACAGTATCTAGCTGTACTATACTAGTATATGAGAAACCAGTGGCCATGGCACAAGCGCAAAGCAAAATTTAATGAGTTGTAGTAAAAGGAATACTTTGAGGAATCTTATTAATGAAAGGGATATTTAAGTAGAAAAGACAGTGTTATAATATAAATAACTCTTAAAACAAAAAATTCCTGTTGCCTTAGTCATCTCAACTCACTCCCACTGAGTCACAACAAACCCCAATGGGCTGTCCAGCAGATTTTCAGAGGCTGTAAATCTCTTGAGAGGAGTTGCCCACCTTTCTCCTGAGAAGCAGCCATTGGATTCAAACCACTATCAGTTATCTTAGTTACTGAGTGCTGCTATATAATAGAGGTTATCAAAAGTGGATGGCTTTAACAAAGAGATTTAATCTCTTACAGTTTAGGAGGCCAGGAATCCAAATTCCTGGTATCAGTTCACATTTTAGGAGGAGGGTCCTTGTCCTCTTTCAGAATCTGAAGGCCCAGCATTTGCTGGGACCGTCACGGGTTTTAGCATCAGTCTTCCCATGGCAGTGCTAGGAGAATCTCTGCAGAGGGATCAGGGTCCACAGGATTTGCTCTGCTCCAGGCCTTTTCCTGTCGGTAGAGAAGTCCTTCTTTCTCTCCTTTTATGTCTTTTAATGCAGTCCATCCTCCAGTGAAACTCATCCCAAGGTCAGGGCTGTGGTCTGATTAAAGATGTTGCCACTTGCCCCAATCTTCTTACAAATGACTGATGACATCAGATCACATTCTGGGGGTGACTGCATCATTACAGAACTGACTCTAAACCTGCCTCATTATCATCATAAAGGCTGGGACTGACAACACATGGGATAATTTTATTATACTAAGAATCATGGCCAAGCTGACTCATATTTTTGGAAGGAAATACAATCCAATCATGAATGTCTCAGTATAAAATATTTTAAGAAGCTGGTCTCCATTTAATTTAATCTCAATTTTCTTCCCAATGGGAAAGGGAAGCAACAGTGCTGAAACTATCTGACCTTTGAGAAAAATAAAGGGTAATTCCAGGGCAAGAGGCACTTGAAGCAAGGCATTCATGTGTAGCACAGAGGATTGAGGGCTCAGCTTCTGGACAGACTGGAGAGAAAAGCTCTGGAGGTCACCAAGATTTCTGCACACTGACTCAACTAGCACATTTCTCTAAGGTCTTAGAGGCCCAGAAAGCAATGTTTGCGCATAAAAGCTTATGGCTGACGTAAAACTGATCCTGTGATGCACAACTCTATACAGAGAGTCCTACACTTATTCCATTTAAAACAAACTCTACTTAAGCACTGACTGTTTTATTGCTGGTGGTGGTGAAACGTTACAACCCTGACACATACCTTTCCTGATTTTAAGCCATGCTTTCCATTATTCTGATCCAACCCAAAGAATAAACATCTTTAAACAGACACTAAAACACACTTAAACATCTTCCTGGTATTCTCTGCTTTCAGCCAAGAGCCACGTGACGTTAGCAATGTTGTCTTCTGCAGTAGGTTCCAACTTCCAGCAATTTCTTACCGATATATCGCCTCACGTTTTAAAATTATATTCACCGAGATTTTACTAGTGTGTCCTATTAATGATATTGGTTCTAGAATTCCCTCATTCCGTTGCATCATCTTTCTTTGGCATGGACACAAAGAAGGATGTCTTCCAGTCGGTTAGCCAGGTAGCTGTCTTACAAATTGCTTGGCACAAATGTGAAAGCACCTCCCGTGCTGCATCCATTTCACGTTTACAATATTCATGATTAATCAATATTTTTGATTGAATTATTCAACTCCATTTTGATTGAATAACTAGCATTAACTGAATCTTTATACCAGCCTTCATAAAATGTTCAGCATATGTTACTAACTTACCTGAGCCTCACAAAACCCCTGTGATATGAGCACAGTTATTTGCATTCCCATTTTACTTACAGGAAAATCATGGTGTATTTAAATAACTTAAGTCAGCTATTGAGATAAGAAGGAGCCAGGGAAAGAATCAGGCCATTTGAATTCAAAGACTGAACTCCAGCCTGTATACATTTCACTGTGTTTACAAGCCTAACACAATCTGGCGATGTGAAATGGAGAATATGGTTTCACTATCCAGATGGTAAAAGCAATTGAGCCTTGAATCTGCACTCTATTTTCCAGAAGAAGAGACTGTGAGTTAATCATAATAATAAACCTTCTCTCAGGAGTTCTATGCACTTTAGAAGAATGCCTTCACCATCTTTCTCTTTCAAAAGGTCTCCATGGAAATGCACCAAACCAAATGTGACCTGGAGGCAGGCCTCTTCTTCAATCTGTTTGGTTTTACAAATGCCCCAAATCCGGAACTGGCCACATCACCAACTGTCAGTTTTTAGATGTGAAATAGAGAAATGACAATGGGGAACAATTACGGAAGAAGACATTCCTGGAGGTAGCTGAGCTTCCAAGCAGAAGGGCAGTATAATTTAGCTTAAGCATAACGGGTGGAAGGTTGAGGGCACTGGATTTGAGCAGTTGATTTGGGGTTTGAGAAGGTTCTGGTTTTTGTGGCTGTGCCCTTTTACCCTGCTCCTGCCCGAGGCCACGTGGACTTTGCTGGATCTCACACGGGGAAGTCTGTGACTCCTCCCCAGGATTCTACTCAGCAGAGGCGGCATAATTCTGCCCTGAACTAAGAGGACGAGAGGGCAAATCAGCAGCTAAGAAAACAGGGAGGCACAATAGAAGAGGAAACTGAAGGACTGGTGGTAAGGTGGTCCCAATACCCATCCCACAGGCAGACACGGCCCCCACAAATGAAACCCCATAAAGAACGCCACACACTCCCACCATACTGTAAACACTGGTGTTCTTACGGATCTTTCTCATCACGCCAAGCAGGGGTGTGTGTGAACCACCTTAGTGTCCCAGGTACCCCAACAGGGAAGTGCTCAATAAATGTTTGTGGAGTAAATGAGGAGAGGTACTTACATACTTCTAACAATACTCATGGTGTAAAATGTGGTTGACAAAGTGTTGAATCATTTGAGCTTAGTAAGCATGGACGTAGTACCCAGGTAATTGCTTCAACAGTGAATCATGGTTTACTAACAAAAAAACCCCAAAACGTGATAGCAAACATGAATCCCAGCGGGCCCTTCCAGCTGTCCTAAAGCAGAAAAATTTCCGTAAGTAGTCAAGAGATACAGTCCTAAGGTCATTCAAAAGATTCCACTCCATTAATTCTAACTAATTCAGGGGAATACCAGAACACTTAACTGTGCTCATGTGAAACCTAGACCTAGACCAAGAAGTTGTTTGAACACAACATCAGTACTATACGGCTTAAAATTTAAAAAGGTGTACTGATGTCAAGGTGTATCCTTTCTTTATACAAATAAAGCTGTATGCTGAACAAATCATTTAAGAAGCTCGACTCTAACGAAGAAGAATGTGTTATCAGGACTGCAGGACGACTAATAAACAATCTTCTTCATATCGATGAAACAACGTTGCTTGGACAACTGCTTTTTAGTCTATGCATAGGTTTTTTAAGAGTATAATTAAGTGCTCTGGGATTCCCATTCTTCTTGATGATGGCCATAATCTACTATGATCCACATAATCAAATGCTTCAGTATCGTTAATAAAGCACGAACAAACATCTTGGGTGAAAGCAGAGACTATCTGCATTATAGAAGAATAAATCTGTTTGTTAAAGTCATCCACTTGTGGTACCTCTGTCATAGCAACACTTGATAACTACAACAAGCTACTAGCTGAAAGTTCATTGGTTCAAATCCACCAGCCCTGTTTTGTGAGATATGTATGAGGCAGTCTCCTCCTGTAAATATTTACAGCCCTGGACAATGATGGAAAGTCACCAGGAGTCAGAGATTACTTGGCAACAGTAGATTTTAAGTGGTTTTGTTTTTGCTGTTTGGTATACCAGGTACTGTACTAAATCAAATGAACAAGATCAAGGCAGGTCTTAAAGAGCTGGTAGTTTATAACTCACTAATTTCATGGGTATACAATAAATAGTATAATGGCTATATGGTTAATTTGAACTTTGAACACAGCATATAATAAAGGATGCAGACAATTTGTATAAGCTAAACTATACTTTGACACAGCCACTTACTTCAGGGAATGTATCTTACAAGATATGCCAATGCGGCCATGTAAAAAAGTACGTATGTCTAGGACACTGTTTAAAAGAGCAAAGGACTGGAAACTACCCAAGTGTCAGTCAAAAGAGAACTCGCTCAGTAACTAATGTAAACCTGCACGTTAGAAGGCTAGGCAACCTTGGAAATGAATGAGGAAATATGCTGAGTGCTGACATGGAAAGATTTCCATGAGACCATACTGACAAAGTAAGGTTCAAAACAGTATACAGAATATGCATTGATTTGTATAAAGAAAAATAGAGATAGCTAGTAGATAGACAGATAGATGATGGAGGATGGATGGATAGATGGTTGGATGATGGATATAGATAGATATAGATGATAGATCTGCTCGTATAGATATATTTATCGCTCTTGTACATAGGGTCACTATGAGTTGCAAGCGACTCGATGGCACATAACAACAATAACAATATAATATATATAAACAAATAGATCAACTTTGTTGAACAAACAGTCTAAGAAGTTAAACTATATGAAAGACTGAAGGAGAGGACAATCTGATATATGCTGAGGACACAACCTGACTTGCTGAAAATAATGTTGTTGTTGTTGTTGTTATGTGCCGTCGAGTCGCCTGCAACTCATAGCAACCCTATGTACAACAGCCCTAAACTCTGCTCTGTCCTGTGCCAATCGCACTGTCTCCGACACTCCCATCCCAATTTTCCCAGTCACTGAATCAATCCACCTCATAGAGGGCCTTCCTCTCCTGCGCCGTCCCTCCACCCTCCCAGGCATGATGTCCCTCTCTAAG
>NW_006400205.1:520925-522119 GCF_000299155.1 Elephantulus edwardii | reverse complement strand
TGTGTGTGTGTGTGTGTGTGTATGTATGCATACAAAGGGGGCTCTGGTGGCTTAGTGGTAAGGAGTTGTGCTGCCAACCCAAAGAACACAGTTCAAAGCCACTGGCTACTCTGTGAGAGAAAGATGGGCCATCAACTTCCCTACAATCTATTGCCTCTGAAAACCCAGTTTGGGTTTCTCTAGTCCCGAGTTCCAACTAGATGGTACATAACAACAACACATATGCAAAGTAGCTCGGGTGGCCTTATGGGTAAGGACTTGTGCTGTCAACCTAAAGACAGGAGGCTTCAAATGTACTATCTACTCTGAAGGGAAAAGATGGGCAATCTCCCCTTGTGAGCCTCTAAAAACTTGCTGGAGGGTCAGCTATGAGTCAGTTGCAGCTTGATAGCATAAAATTGGGGGGGGGGCGGTAAATGCGGTGAGGGGAAAAGAGATATTCCAACTGAGAGGATTTTCTAGTTGTAATCTTAACAGAAGCAGATTGCCAGGCCTAAAATGCAGTGTCACTCAGCAAACTGAACCACCAACCTTTATCTCAGCATCATAGTATAAACTATGTCATCTAGGACTCTTCAAATAGAAATACTTATCTGGCAAAGGAAATACCAAATATAAATGTGTGTGTGTGTGTATATATACACACACACACACACACACATATATACATACATACATATACAAACATACCGCCAGAAACTCTATGAACGTTAATAAATGTCGATAGTTGCACAGGGGTTTCAGACCTTTTGTTCTTCAGGTTGTTATGAGTCATGCTCGACTCAAAGGCAATCAACAACACACAAACACAGCACACAACGAAATTCGATACATGTATAACTGTCTGCATTTGCACAGATAAACCAAATAAGGATAAGCAAAAAGGAATCAAATTGGGGAAAAGAGGAGGGAGAGATGGAAAAAACAGGTGGGGGTAGGATACTTCTCAGTGTACTGCGTTTTATATGTCTTCTGAACTTAAAGCTATGTGACTGTAATATCAAGTTGTACCTAATTTTTGTTTCTCTTTTAATTTTTTTATTATTATACTAGTTTATTTATAAAATTCTAATACACTGTTTTCCAGAATAGTTTCTTCCAGTTTCAAGTTGCTGTTGTTGTTATATGCCATCAAGTCGCTTACGACTCATAGCGACCCTATGCACAACAGCCCTAAACCCTGCTCTGTCCTGT
>NW_006400205.1:462810-518250 GCF_000299155.1 Elephantulus edwardii | reverse complement strand
TGCACTGGAGTGCAGAGAAGCCAAAACAGAGGGAAGAATTCAAGATACCAAAGAGCTGAACAGAAGATTACAAAAGACAGCGTGGGATGACAAAGTAAAATATTACAATGAAATGTGCAAGGAGCTGGAGTCAGAAAATCAAAAGGGCCAAACTCGCTCAGCATTTCTTAAGCTCAAGGAAGTTTCAAGTAGTATCTATTAAATTTTTTTTTTATTCTCAGTTTTAAATGCCCAAGATTATAAGTTGCTTATCGATAAACACATGCTGAGGTAGGACAGTCAACATTCTTAACATGCTCATGAACATCTTCCCCCTAGTTGGTTTACAAGAGCCCCAAGGAGGCAGTGTGGACATCTCAGTGTCCATCACCAGCAGAAGGGCAACTCAAGATACATTTATTCTATCCTGCATGGACACGGAACCAGATCACACCAACTCATATGCTGGGCCCTGAGGTGTCAAGGATAGATACTGTGGAAATGTGAAGTCAGTCCAGGGCATCGAGCCATATCTAGCCTTACTGCCCACGAGACTCTCTAAATGCAAATCAAGGGGCTCCAGTGTTTGGAAATCTTCAAAAGCTCTCTATCATCGGAACTATGAACCAAATCCAAACTTCTGAATAAGGACCTCATCTGCTAGTCCAGAGTCATCTCCTACCACCCCACCCCCCTTAAAACCAACACCTCAGCAACAGAGTCACTTGCCATAGCCCAAACATGTCCCTATCTCTGCACACGTCCCAAATCTGCCTAGAACACCATGTCCCCAGCATGCCTGCCTGGCTGACACCCCTGAAGTCAAATTCTCCTTTATAAAATAAAGTGTCCCTCACCCTTCCAGGGTAAGCAAGGGGGAGGATTTAAGCTCCTTTCTTGTACCTGGTACACACAAGAGCTGCAATGACACTATCACCTCCCCAGGGTGCCTGGCAGAATCGGTGCCTTTTCATCTTTTATCCCCAGCACCAAGAACAGTGCTTGGCAGAGAGCAGATGCTCAGACTAAGCCTGACTGGATGAATAAATAAAAGACACACAGAGGTGAAGAGAAAAGAGGAATTAACTCTATTAGGGAAGAGCGGCTGGGAAAAGCAGCTGAGCAGGTGGTAAGCTATGTGACATCCGAGGTGGGCATTAAAAGATGAACAGGAGGTACTTGGGGGAGAGTTGGGGAAAGAAGATTGCAGCCATACAAACACAAGCAGAGAGGCATAAAGAGGAAGGAGTGTTCAAGAGCCAGAGGAAGTTTGGTTTGTGATGAGGGGTCACAAAACGGATGGGGCCTGAGTGAGGCATCAGAGAGACCCAGGACAAAGACTGGTCAGATTACAGGGAGGCTGTGAACATCACTTTTACAGCGGGCACCATAGAAGAACCATGCTCCGTTAACCAGGGGACACCCACTTGCAGTTCTCTTTTTAAAATGTTACTGGATACTAGAACAAAACCAGCTTCCTTCTCTTTTTAAACTTTTAATGGATACTAGAACAAAACCAGCTTCCTTTGGTAAGGTCAGGGAGTCACACTTGGCTGTAACCCAAAGGTTGGACGTTCTAGTCTATGCAGAGGTACCTCAGGGGAAAAAAAGAAAGAAAAAAAAAGTCTGGTAACCTACATGCATAAACTCAGCCACTGAAAAGCCTGTGGAGCTCAGATCTAGTCTGACACACACCCAGTCACTATGAGATGATCACAACGAGTAAGTAATGTCATCTTACTTGAATGCAAGCTCTTCATGACTTTATATGGCTTGTGTTGTTGTTTGTTTTTTTTTTTGGGGGGGGGTTAAAAAAAAAACAAAACGAGAGAGGGAAGAAAAAGATTCTATCCAGGTGAGGCCCTACCTCTTGAAAGATTAGAAATCACAAGAAATTAAAATAAATACCTTGTTAATGAGTCCAAAAGACACTTCGATGATAAAGTCACACAGAAGTAACATGAGGGGGAAAAAAGTAACATGAGACAGCAATTCATGTTTAAAGGAAATACCGGCATCAATGCATGCTGCCTCAGGGTTTATAATAAAGATAGGCAAAGGATGGTTCTGTCTCCCATCTTCAACTGTCCTTGCTCATCCAACACAATTAGCTTCCTTGCTTTTTCTGTGTCATGAAAGAGAGCTTGGTAGGGAGAAGGCCTTGCTATTTTGGAGCCTCTGAATCTACACCGAGGGAGTTCAGGGGGTGTTTCCCAGCTGAGCTTCTCAGGAACTGTTTCTTTTTTTTTTTTTTTTTTTTTTTTTTATTTGTGTGTGTGTGTGTGTGTGTGTGTGTGTGTGTGTGTACCGTCAAATCAGATCTGACTGGTACAGGAGGAGATTGTCCCTCCTTCCCTGGCAGAGCATCTGGTGGATTCGAACCATGAGCCTCTGGGATTGTAGTTGCAGCTCCTTGCCATTAGGCCACTAGAGCTCCCCTCAGGATCTGTTTCTCAGGTGTGGGTCAAGACTGACATTGTCCCAGGTAAAAGTTTTCACAGATATTAGAAACACAGCCTCCTAACCAGACACCCTGTCTCCAATCTCACCATCTATACACACACCGAAGTCTTCAGAGCAGCCTCAAAATGTCATTGTCCCACTCAAACCTCTTCAAAGGCTCGTGAACACCTCCAAGATAAAATCTGAACTCCTTGGCACAAAGTATAAGGCCCTCTGTGATCTGGTGGCATCCTTCTTACCCATTCCTTCTGAGCTTTAGCTTAGCTTGAGGGTACCTTGTGATGCTAGACTGCCACATTAAGCTTGCTTGGTCCACATCACCTTCCCTTCTTTTCATCTCTGCACCTTCACAAAGAAGCACTGTTCCCTCTACTTGCCTGTCCACAGCTCCTTCTTTCTCTGGCTTTACCTCACAGCCCTCCTCCATATTCCCAAAGGATCTCTCCTAGCAGATCCCTACTTAACTGACACCATAATGTGGAAAGACTCAGAAGACCAATATGACAGCTCAACTGGAGTATTCATCCTCAAGGAGCCATATCTGTTTCCTTTCACTGGTACCCCTTACTAGATGGTAAGGTAAGCTCCCTGTGATGAGGACATGTTCTGTTTGCTCTGTGATCAAGCACCTAGAACAAAGCCTCAGACAAAAGTACTGTTCGGTCCCTGTTTGTTGAATGAGAGGGAAGAGGTCAGGCCTAGATCAATCCAGACTCATAGCCCTTCTTGTTGTTGTTTTATGATATCGAGTTGGAACTGACTCATAGTTGACCCTCTAGGTGGTTTTTAGGGCCAGTAAACTGAATGGGAGGATAATGACCAACCTTTTCCCAGGGAGCAGCTGATGGATTCAAACTATATATCTTTGTGATTGCAACACAGCTTCTTACCATTAGGCCTGCAGAGCACAGCAGCATAAGCCAAGCTAATAACTATCTTATCTGTCTTCTATTTAACATTTCAAAGTCTTACAGAGTTACTTACTCACTGCTATCAAGTCAGAACCAACTGACAGTTGACCCTCCAGCAGGTTTTCAGAGGCCATAAATTGCACAAGAGAAGACTGCCCATTTTTCTCCCTCATAGCAGCTGGTAAATTTGAACTGCCTGCCTTTGTGTATTTACCCACTAGATCACCAGAGCTAGGTAATCAGCGCTGGCTGAGTGATTAAATTTTAAAAAAAAAATCTTGAATGGCTAAGTAGCTGAATGAAGCCATCTCCCTTGTAAGCGTGTTAAGAACATGAAAAATGTTTCTTTCACATTTTCCTGGATAGCTCAATGTCCTGTATAGCTGACCAACTTTTATAACACTGTGCCTCCTCAAAATTTCCTGAGGATAAAAATGGCCAATTTTCCCATATTGCTGAAGATGTAAATACTGAAACTTTAATAACAATTATTACATTGTTGGTGGAAATCTTTCTGAAAATCTGCTTTGTATATCCTAACATTTCTAGTAAAACTATGTAGTAGTAATGATTAAGTATAATAAATGACACAACTCTGCTTGCAGAAAATGAAAAATACTTGAAACACTTATTAAATAAGTTCAAAGCTTCAATATGGATTATATCTCAACATCAAGAAAACAAGAAGTTTCACACTTAACCAAAAGACAACATCATTAAAAGACTGAAGTTGTGAATGATTTCATTAGGATCCTCCCTGGTCCACGCTATAGTATTTTCAATTGCTTCATATGCATCTGAAAGTTGGGCAATGAATAATGAAGAGCCAAGAATAATTGACACCACTGAATTAGGGAGATGCCAGTCTAGAGACAGACTAGGGTGTGCCTAATCCAGACCACGATCTTTGTAATTACCTGTAATGCATCAGAGAGCTAGACAATGACCAAAGAAGACAGAAGAATTGATGTCTTTGAGTTGTGGTGCTGGAGGAGAGTACTGAACACACCACGGACTGCCAAGGGAACAATCAGGTCTGTTTTGGAGCGGGTGAAACCAAGCTTCTCTGTGGAGGGAAGATTTTGAGGGTCCAGTTCCCATAATTTGGGCATGTGGCCAGGAGGGATCATTCCTTGAAGAAGGATATCATGCTTGGAGGGTGGAGGAATAGCACAGGAGAGGAAGACCTTAGATGAGACTGACTGACACAGTAACTGGGGTAATGATGGTATGTGTGTCAGAGACAGCGAGACTGGCTCAGGATAGAGCAGGATTCAGAGCTACTGTGCGTAGTCACTATGAGCTGTAGGGTCACTATGAGTTGTAGGCAACTCGATGGCACCTAACAACAACAACAAAGAGTACTGGATATACCATGGACTGCTAGAAGAGAAGGAAATGCAATCTGAGTACTCATGAGAGGCAAGGATGTTGAAACTTTATCTCACACACTTTGGGCATGTTGTGAGGAGGGGCCAGTCCTTGGAAAAAGGCAGCATTCTGAGGAAAACAGAGGATCGGTGAGAGAGAAGATCGTCAGGGAGGTGAACTGACCCAGTGAGTGCAACCATGGGCTTGAGCATGGCAGAGATGGTAAGAATGGCATCTGATGGGGCAAGGTCCGGTCTGTGGTGCACAGGGTGGTTATGAATCAAGAGCCGCCCTGACAGCCTCTAACAACCGGCAGGATCAATTTTATCATAATGACCTCAAAAGCTACTGAAGTTGTTGCTCGTTCTTACTAAATGATGCCAGATGGTCACAGATATTTCTCCTTTCTTATGACTTCTAAATATTTAATAATGAACAGCCCACTCAGATGTCAACAGCATCACTCCCATTTTGACTTACTCTTTTTTCCTTTGATAAACTGTGGAACTTCTTGTTGCTGTGTAATGTCAAGTTGGAACTGCCCCATAGTTCACTCTGCAGCAGGTTTTCAGAAGCAGTAAATCACACAGGAGGAGACCGCTCATCATTCTCCCATGGAGCAACTGGTGGGTCTGAACCTTGAGCCTTCGAGATTGCAGCATAGATTCTCACCACTAAGTCGCCAGAGCTCAAACTTGGGAACTAGTTGGCCAAATTTTATATGATTTTATATAAAGTGGGTAGGCTTTGATCAAAGGCCTGAATGGCAAGTCTAGGTCTATAACAAACTGCATGAGGGCACAGAACAGGGCTATCTATTAGGGTGCTCCAAGGCTGTTACTTGTGATTCTTAGCTATTTTCCAAATGGGTAAACCCATCACCTTTCAAATGTATCAATGTTGTTACTTCTGTTGTGGGTAGCTAGCACTTAGCTGGTCACCACCTTATGGTGGCCTCATGCACAATAAAATGAAAAGAAATGCAGTTGCAGAGCTAAACACTGTCACCAACAGGGCTTTCACTAGCTGATGTTCTTCCTACCCTGTCTGTAGCCTGATGGATTACCTGAAGCCTGGTCAGCATCACAGCACCACAGAAACCTCCACTGATACACAGGTGATATCACACCGGAGATGCAATGGCCAGGAATCAAAGCCAAGTCCAAAGCGCAGGAAGTCAGAATTCTACCTGAGAACCACAGAGTCCCTGCAAGTAACAACAGCTGGTACTATACACCTGGTCAGTAGAGGAAAGTGATGAGGGAGCTTGCAGAAGTAATAGTATTAACTAGCTGGACAAAGCCTTTAGTGTGCTATTGGGATGGGATGGGATGGGATGGCGCAAGGGAACAGACACACTACATCACAAACCCGAGGCTCACTCTACTCATCTGAAGGAATCAGCCCACAGATGCAAGCACTGCGTCTGTGGTGCATGTCTGCATACATATATGCACGCATGTGCATGTGTGTGTTTATGTGTGTGATGGGGATATCATCAAATGTAGAATTATTCTCAAGTCCAGGGTCCCAGACCGTATTCTGAGAGGGCTGGTGTGATGATAAAAGCTGACTATACAGAGCAGAAAGATGAGCTGTTCTCTTTCCAGGCTCCATGCTCAGCCTCAGAGAGGAGACAGGGCCTTTAACGTGAAAGTCACAACTAACTAACTATATAACTCCCATATCCCCTAAAACATTCTTTTTTAATATACAGATTTCCTTCTTCCTCACTGACAAAATACCACGCATTCCCTCATCTGTAAAACTTACCATTTGAGCTATCAAACCTAAATTTTTTGCTGGTTAAACAGTGTCTCCATCTCTCTTCTTTGCAATTTCCATCTCACAACTTAAACTGGAGAGATGCAGAGCATTCCATGGCCAAAACTGCTTTCTGGATTTTTTTTTCTTTTCTTTTTTTTATTTTATTATTATTTTTGTGTGAGTGTACCGTCAAATCAGATCTGACTGGTACAGGAGGAGATTGTCCCTCCGTCCCCGGCAGAGCATCTGGTGGATTCGAACCGTGCGACTCTGAGACTGTAGTTGCAGGTCCTTGCCACTAGGCCACCAGAGCTCCCCTTTCTTTTTTAATACTAACAAATAGTAAATGATCCTGATGGTGTGATTTCATTAGGGAACCATTAGCCACTATATATGGCAGCATCAAGGCCTTCGGCAAGATCTTGAATGATCCAGGAGGCATCAAAAGAAGGAAGAAACACAAGGAATGCTTCTGTCCTGTTCTGAAAGACACGGCTGTGCCACAGGACTTCTGATGTCTGAAAAAGCAAGGGAGGGTCAGAGGGAGAAGGGGCTCATATGGGTCTCAGCTAGGTAGTGGCAGACTGTGGGCGAAAGTCCAGACTCCAGGATGCAGTCCTCAGCACTTCCACCACCTGCACCTCCCTAATGAGGACACGGGCCCTTCTTGAGGCATCAGGCACCATTCAGGACTCTGAGATAGGGGCACGAGTTCTAGCCTTCATCTTCAGATCAGAGCCTCACCTGCTACTGACAAAAAACCAACAATCACCAATCCCTCCCCACCTCAGCATTCCTTTCTAGCCACCAGTCACCAAACCCACACAAACGATTCTTTGCTTGCTGAGGATAAAAGCTGATCTAATACAAAATAATGACACAAATGAAGCATGCTCTAAACTCCAGAAGCATTACTAGGGCTGAAAAGTTCAATTCTGCTCCAGGTTCCAAGGAATTCTCAGCCGGAAACCAGGCATTGTGAAGGAGCACCAGCGGTTTCCTGCAGGACTCCAGGAATGGCTGGAGGGAAGGCCTGTTTATCCTCGGACTGCTTCCCTGGTCAGAGGCTCCCTGACTGCTCTCAACCTTGGGGAAACAAGCTGTACTTGATCCCTGCCTCTTCTAAGCCCTAAATTCGCATTCTTATAGGCTCTAGTCACCGTCCCTTCACAGTTTCCAGCAAAAACTATAACCACTTGCTGACCAACCTCTAGAGTCTAGGTGGTCCTGAAAGCTAAGAATCAGGAGGCCAAAATGTCTGCATAAATCATCCCTACCTCTGGTCCTGAAAGAAGTAAAAAGAAGTAAGAAATGAGAAGCAAAAGAGAGGAAAACCCTCCATGAAAAGGACTGACAGTGACTGCAATAATGGGCTTGAGCATAGAAGAGATCATAAAAATGGTGCAGGACAGAGCAAGGTTCCAACCTGTTATTCAAAGCATCACTAGGAGTTATAGTCACTTGATGACACCTAACAACAACCACTACTATTGGTTGTGAAATAAGAATATTCTTTATCCTCCTCAATCTTCAAATTGGCAGTGAGTTATTAAGTCTCTTTTGATGGTTCAAATCCACCAGATTCTTCGCTGAAGAAGGAGGGGCAATCTCCTCCTGTACCAGTCAGATCAGATTTGATGGTATATACACAAAAAAATTATAAAATAAAAAATTTTCGGGGAGCTCTGGTGGCCTAGTGGCAAGGAGCTGCAACTACAATCCCAGAGGCGCATGGTTCGAATCCACCAGATGCTCTGCCGGGGAAGGAGGGACAATCTCCTCCTGTACCAGTCAGATCTGATTTGACGGTACACGCACACACACAAATAATAAAATAAATTTAAAAAATTAAAAATAAAAAATTTTCTTTTTAAAAAGTCTCTTTTGCAAATTCTCTCTAAAATGAAAGAAATAAATATTACCCCTCAACCTGAAAGTTGGACAGTGAATAAAGATGGCAGGAGAAGTCCAAAGGAGCCATCTTTTGAGTTGTAGTGTTGGATAGAAGTACTAGATACTTCACGGACTGCCAAAAGAATAAGTCTCTCCTGGAGGAAGTGCAGGCAGCATGTTCTAAGAGGCAAGGATGATGAAACTTTATCTCACATACTTCAGGATGCTGTCAGGAGAGGTCAGTCTTTAGAAAAAGACACCATGATGAGGAAAGGTGGAGGGTCAGAGAAAGACAGGAAGACCCCCAACAATAGGGATTGACACAGTGACTGTAACAATGGGCTTAAGCATATCAGAGATGGTGACAATAACACAGCATAGGGCAGGGCTCCGGTCTGTAGATGATAGGGTCACTGTGACTCACAGTCAATAAGACTAGCAAAGAGTACAGGAGGAAACAAAAAAAAAAAACCACAACAACAGTACACTTTCCTAAAGATTCACCACCCTGGGAACCTACCAGGTAGTTCTCCTCCAGGGTCACTATGTGTCAGAATGGCAATGGCTAAGCCAAACAGTTTATACCAAAGACGAACAGAAACTTGATTAAACTAACAGTACTTGTCCTCTATGAAGTCCAAACACTTTCTTAAGTCCTCTATTTCAAAGGCAAGACAATCTTAGGCTCCAAGGACTATGTCCTTCTCATAGCATGTATAATCTTTGCCTTCCCCAATCCAAAAGGACTATTACAAATTATGATGAGGTTTTGATGTTAAAAATCTTGGGAAACTGTACAGAAAAGCTCTACTAACCCTCGTCAGGGTACTGAATCAGGAAAGCCCTCTGAGAAATCAGACCACATCATTCAAACTGTCTCTCTCACAACATACCTCCACACACTGTCTCTCTACCTCTCTCTCTCTCTCTCTCACACACACACACACACACACACACACGCTCTTAGGTCATATCATATCTTCTCCAGGACTCTAAAATGTGTGTAAGAGTACCAGCTGGGCATCCCAAGACTTCCAGGAGTGACAGCCAGTCTTCTCTGAATACCAACACCCCACAACTCAAAGAGTTAGGTCACAATTTAATAAACCACCTATTCATCTGATAGCAGTGGCATGAGGTTGATGCACTCAGAGGATGCACCTGCCACTTACATCAAGCTGAATATCTGACTCCTATCCACAAATAGTTTACCAGCTTTAAACAACCACACTGTAACCTATCTGAGGACAAGGACTGCTCCTTATTCCTCTTTGCATTCTTAAAGCTCAACACAAGCACACAGTTGGCAGCTGTCAAAGAAACGAATGTAACACCTTGAAGAATGACAGATCAATTTCAAGACTTCTATACATACATTAAGGGAGCTCTGGTGGCCTAGTGTTTAGAAGCTGCACTGCAAAATCAAAGGCATGTGGTGGTTCAAAATGCACCACAGCTGCCCCATGGGAGAATGGGCAATCTCCTTCTGTGTGATTTACTGCCTCTGACAACCCACTGGAGAGCCAGCTATGGGTCGGTTCTGACTTGAAGACACAAAACAGCAACATACTTGCTTCTAATCCAAAGGGTGAGATTCTCTGGTGGTTCGAATCCACCAGTAGCTCCTTGGGAGAAAGACAGGCAATCTCCTCAAGTGTAACTTCCAGCTTCGGATACACAATAGAGGGTCCCTATTAGTTCCATTTCCTCAGCAATGAGAGAAAGAGATAGTGATATCTATTTTAAAAAGAATCTTGGTATGGTAGTCCATTCCTCAGGACAAAGATGAACAGCTCGACTCCAATGAAGATTTACAGTCTCAGAAACCTGACGGAGGGCTGCTCTGAATCTGAACGAACTCCACAGGTGGAGTCTGAAATTCCAGGGGGCAGAGGACTAAAAAAAAGCATTAACCTTGACTGAGTCAGAAGACAGGTGTTCAAGCTTTAAGTTGACCATTTACTACGTTGAGCAACTCTCCTAATCTTTGGGAGCCTTGGTTTCCTCTTACATAAACACAGTAGCCACATCTACTGTTCCCTTTAGCCCTTAAACTTGCAAAACAGTGTACCCTTGAGCTATGAACACAATGCTAACTTGATAATAAGAACAATAAAAATATAACAGCCAGTGGTATCTATTCTTCTATAAGATGCTGGCTAATAATAAGCAGTTTAATAGTAGGAAAAACCTCAGCCCATTTGCCTCTGTTCACAAGGGATGCATACAGTTTGGGGACATTCTCTTTCAGAGAGATGCACATCACAAAAATTGTTCAAGGCACAAAAGTGTCTAAGTGGAACAAAGATGGACAGCCCTGACTTCCAGGTAACAAATATATTCTAGTCAGACAAAGGCATTGGGGGGGGGCAGGGGGGGGAGCAGCCGGCAGCTACGTTCTGAATACGCCCCATTCGTGGATGCATCAGAGCTGATCTTTCAATGGGAGCCAGACGCTGCTGAATTCTTATTTTGGCTCTGCCTCTAGGAGTGGATGGACCTTGGCCAAGTCTCCCCACTAGAACCAGGCTCTGGATGTGTATGACACCCCCCCATAAACCATCCAGATTACAGGGTGAGGCTAGTAAGGCATTTCACAGAGGCAAAGTGCTGCCAACCCCCTCAAGACAGACGAGGCAACGTGGCTCAGGCCAGGCAGCCACCACACAGCCACCTCACACCTACATCTGCGCTGCCACAAACTCAGAGAAGGGTTCCACAGGCCTCACATTCTCCCTCCCTCCACCCAGCCCCACTTACTAAAAAGCAAAGGTATCAGTGTGGGTCTATACCATGGGATGTCCAGAAAAATATTTCACGAACCTCTTGTTACCACCCACGTAACCAGCAGTGTTAGCCAGCTGGGATGAATTAGGTTTGGTTTCTTCCACGCTGGGGCACTGGAGACAGTGGAGCTAATCAAGGCAAAATAAGTACTATTCAGTATAAAGGACAAAGGTCTGCTCATGAAGTAAGATGTGCTGTTTCAGGAGCCATGCTAGCAGTTTCACTGTTTTCTTGTACCCCCCCCCCTTCCTTTAACCATTAGATACCAATGGATACCAGATACAGGGAGCTGGATGAAAAGGTTAAGAGATAGGATCAGTAAAGTTTCCCAGTGAAGCCCGCTAATGGCACTTGCACTGATTAGAAAGCACTTCAGTAGTTTGGGAACTCTAATCCAGTCTTATCATCAAACCCCTGGCTTCAGTGGTTTATCAGGGTGGGAAGGAGAGGCACATCAGCTATGCCACAGAGCAACTTCTGAGGGCCCCTGCCCAGGATGAAGCAGATAAAAAAAAAAAGGCTTCATGCCTTCCACGGTGAAGTTTTCACCATAGCAACACATGTTATCCTACAAACAGTCAGGACTAAAGTGCTCTGTTGTGACTGGGTCCGGAAAGTGTCTCAGAGAAATAAGGGACTGAGGAGCCAGGCAACAGAGCAAGGGAGAGAAAAGTGGCACAGATGTAGCTTTCAGGGCTGTCTCCAGGCGAGTTTACCCCTCAGCATGGCTGACTGTGACTCTTTGCCATTCACGGCCCATGCTCTAATAAGACGACGTCAGAAAAGAAAAGAGATGTGCCGTGTGGAATAGCCACTTCACGAGGCTCACTGGAGGAGAGCCTGTGTGGAAGAGAGCGAGCATCTCCCTTTGGAGGGAAGACAGTGAATGCTGGGAACTTGGAGGAACTGACTGTTTTGCCTCCAGTCATCACGTACCATCTGATAGGGCCGAATCTACCATCACACATTCAACAAGGTCAAGTGCAACAATGATCAGTGCAGTTGGGACGTTCTACATATACTCTCCCTCCTCTTGGTCAACAAGGTTTGGTCCCAAAGGTCAAGATAAGCAAAAATTGGGGTTCTGCAAAAAAAACCCACATCAGATCACAAAATGAGCCCTTACCTCATTAACTAACTCCCAAAGCGTATCATCACCTGACTGTCAAACAATGAGAATCACGGTCTGGCTGAGCTGACCCATCACTGTCCTAGTACAGCCATTACCACTCTTACCTCCTCACACCACTGCCATCAATACCACCAGAGATATGCTGTTAATGGCAAAACAGACAGCAGATTTGCTAATGCTGCCATAAATCCGGAATGGTAGATAATGAGATGGTTGGTAAGTGAGGAGTATTCTTCCTTATCCTTCAATCTTTTTGGCTATGACATTTTTGCCAAGGGCAGTAACGGGTAACCAGCATGCCCTTACATCTTACAGGACAGGGTTACAGCTCAAGCTTGATTACCAGCTCCTAATGTCCACTCTGCTGCTGCTCAAATCACTGAGTGGTACTTGCTGGAATCCAATCACTGAACACAGAACCAAAAGAATAAGGAGCTCCTCTCTCTCTCACATTCCCCTAACTTCTCCAGAATGCAGCTGAAAGTACCAAGCCAGAGGCTAAAGAGGCAGATGCACAAAGTCAGACACCATAAAAAGCTTTCTTTTGATTTCCAGAACCAGCTGCAGAAACTCCTTCAAGAGTGTACTATACATTCAAAACACAACGTACATGAATAAAACACAATGTGTATAAATTATTATATGCAAACAAATTAAAGTGTATTTAAAATATACATATATATGTTTTACATGTATATAAAAATACACTTATATAAAAGATATGCTTATATAAAAGAGACATATGTCCACAGATTACACGTGGCTGTGCCATTATAGATCTCCTGGGTGGTATAAACAGGTGTGGCTCCTAATGAAAGGCTGGAACACTGAATCCACTCAAGGTACCTCAGAAGAAAGGTTTGGAAATCTCATCCCCAAAAAATTAACCTGTGAAAGCCATACAAGAGGAGCACAGTTCTCTGACACATATGAAACCACCAAGAGTCAGAATAAACTCAACAACAAGGTGTTTAGTTGGTTGTTGTTTTTCCCCCTGTAACAAAAGACAGCGTAAAATACCAGGAGACAGAATGGATGGGCTCTTACTGCCTACAGGTATGTCTGAGAGAGGGGAACTGGTGGCTTGGAACCAGTGTACTGTGATACAATGGGCTTTCACTGTAGAAGGTGCAAACACTTCATCCCCAGGAGTCAATCAGCGTCAGGAACTGAGGAAAAAGCAGTTCCTGGAGAAAAGATCAGTCTACACAGCTACCTCCAAAACAATTAAAATACAAAAGCCCTAAACCCTGAAGTGCTCATAGTCTAAACAGAAACCAAATCTACAAAGGATGGGCTCAAAACTTAGAAAATGCTTCCTTGTAGCTGTAGAGTATGCAAATAAGCTTGGGGGGTTGGCTGGGGGTTTCTGCTCCAAAATGCTACTTTAGAAGTAGTATATAAACTCCTTCCTCTCTAATCAGTGTGCTCCCTTTCCCCATTTTTTCATTCACTAATGAAAATTTTCCTCTTCCCCTGCCTGTTGCAGTTGGAAACGTGGCACTAAACAGGACACTGGAAAGCAAAAGGGAAAGGGTGGGGGCTGCTTTGGCGGTTCTGAGACACACACACACCTCCACCCGCTCTCCACCCAGTCACCCGCAGCCTGAAGGGCAGGCAGTCCAGCCAAGCTTCACCTCAGAAAGCACGGAGAACCAAACGGGTGAGTAGAAAACTCCCGCTTACGCCACCTCTCCCAAAAGCCGAGTTAAGAAAGAGAAAACTGGAAAGGAAGGAGGGGGAAATAAAGCTCCACATTCCTGACATTTTTTTAGCCAAGTGCTGTAACTGCACAGAAAGGCTCTTTCCAAACAGCCTGTAGGAAGGGGAGAGAACCAACCTGGGTTCAGAGGTGTCACACAGACTGAGCTGTGTCTCCAAAAAATATGTGCTATAAATCCTATGCCTGTGGTTATAATCCTATTTGGAAAGGGGCTGTCTTTGTTACGTTCATGAGACAGGATTAGTAGATGGTCTATCTTGAGTCAATCTCTTTTGCCATATGAATGATTAAACTAAAAACTTCCAGGGAGAGATAAGGGAAGAAAGATGTCAAGCCACAGGAAGATAACAGGAGCAGAAGCTGAGAAAAGGACCTTCTTCCAGAAAAAGAAAGCAGGACCCTAGAGCCAGGGCCCTGAATTCACACTTCTAGCCTCCTTAATGGTAAGAAAATAAATTTCAGCTTGCAAAAGCCACCCCCTTGTTTCTGTTACAGCAGCACTAGATAACTGGGACAGGAGAGAGAACATGCCCCCATGTCTTGGTAATGGGAGAAGGGGTCTCAGTGGGGCCCAACCAAACTGAAAAATACACCAGAGTGTGTTCCCAGGAGGAAGGGATCCCAGAGGACAAGGACCTGAGGTGCCTAACAGGAAACATGAAAGCCCCTCTGAAAGTTCAAGGCAGCAGCCAGGTTGAAAAGAGTAAGGGCTGAATGAGATGGAGCCCAAGGCTGTGCTGCCGCCAGAGGAAGGGAGGGGTGCGTGCCCAGCTCCCAGTGACTGGCAGAGGCTGGGCAGTGGACCCCAAGCGGGTAGGGGCCAGGAGAACACTCTTTGTAGAAAGAATTATAATTGATTGAGTTTTCCCAGTGTAGTTTCTGAATGAGTGACTCCTAGCCTGGTCTTAAGTCAGAAACCAAGATTCTGATACCTTCTCTCCCTTCCCTTTCCCCTCGTACCTTCTGCTGTCCTCACCTCCAGGAAAAAGTACATCAAGTGGTGGACCAGCCCCATTCTCCTTTCCATACAGTTCCCCAATTCACACCATATACATCCTTGTGTGTGAGTGTGTATGCGCATGTATGTGTATACTCTGCTAAGTTATGGGGAGTTCACATTCACTGCCATGAAACTGTTTCTGAATGACAGAGACCCTAAAGGACAGAGTAGAAGACAGTTAATCACATGAGAAGAGACTGCCTATCATTCTCCTGCAGAGCAGCCGGTGGATTAGAACCGCACACCTTTGGGATTGCAGCGCAGCTTCTTGCCACTAAGCCACCAGTGCTCCCTAGAGTAGACTTACAGGATTTCTAAAACTATTAAATCTTTAGGGAAGTAGATTACCACATCTTTATCCCACTGAGAGGTTGGTGAGTTCAAAAACTATTAATATTTTTATTAGCAACTGAGTGCTTTAACTGCTGTGTCACCAGATTTCCCTCACTCCAAATGTGGAGATGCTCATAATTGTTTCTGCCACGTCTCAAGAAGATCCACTGCCACACTTACAGAATAAAGAATGTTAAGATGACTCGATTTGGGGAGGGCTGCCTCGAGTTGTAGTGCATTATGAGCAAGGCTGCAAGTTAACCTAGTTAACACCGCTGCCGTACACTTTTTAAATTGACAACCGTGCTTAGAAACACATTTGCCATCATTTGCAGCGACGAGTTAAGTAAGTCTGTGTTCAAATCCAAGTCTCAAGGAATATTCTAGAATGGTGGCCTAGTGGTAAGAAGCAGCCCTGCAATCCCAAAGCCATGCAGTTCAAATCCACCAGTTGCTCCTTTGAAAAGCCATTGGAGGGTCAGCTATGGATCAGTCCCGACTCAACAGCAAATAACAATTTGATGTGAGCAGCAGTATTCCAAGGATTCCCCATACTTCTTCCCTCCACCTGCACCCCCAACCCCAGTAATCATCGTCATCATCATCTAATTTTATGAAGAGTGAATCAGTCAATGGGCATAAACATAAAAATACATGATGTATTGTGCCCAGAAGAACACTATTCTTGTTAAAGGAGGTTTGGGACATGATCATCTACTTCTTAGACCTACATGGTTCAAATGAATGTCCCACAATCCACCTCAAAGAGAATACAACTGAACTTCTGCAGGAAGAAGGTGGTAAGAATGGTGAGAATAGGCATTTCAACCAGGACCTTTCCCACAATCCCTATTCTAACTGGAAGAAGGGGCAGGGTGTCAGTGTATTCCTTGGTTTTTTGCCCAACTTTGGGATTCTCCTTCTGTCACATGCTGGGAATAAAAGTATCTTTGCAACTCCTACAGAGAGGCAGATTGAACGCACAGAGCTTTCCACAGGACGGAGAACAAGGAGAGAAGGAGGTTCTAAACACAAAGACTGGGGAGATCTTTCTGAGCCACAAACCTTAGCAAGTATCAAAAACACTGCAGACAGCCACCCCAGAGTCTTCACTGGCTGTAATGACTGCGGCCATGTGGGCGCAGCTGTCATATGGATCTGTCCAGACACACCCTGCAAGACTGGGGACAGGGCACTGACTGAGAGGCCTCTCAGAATGGAGCGGAGTCAACAAATACTGAAGGTACTAGATGGGGAGGACAAACCAAACTTCTATTATTTCATGAAGAAATTATGATAAAATGAACAGAGCTCAAGAAGTAAGAGATTTGTTTTCTACTTGTAAAATATGCTATGCTCTTTTTTTCCTTCCTCCGCCACCCTCCCCCATTAAAGAACTTAGAAAAGATGAAAAGTTTTACTAGCCTCACTTAAATGATGGGCAAATGGAGGGTTCAGGTAGTCTGGTCAGACTAGTTGACAAAGCAAGGACTGAAGTGCAGGGACCACCGACCTTGACAAAGGCCTTCCCAGTACACCAGGAAAAGTGCGTGGAAAGGGTTGGAATTAACGGAATCTCCTCCATTTGGTTTGGGCAGCACAAGAAGCTCCCCAGCTTGAAGGCAGCTCATGAGCTAAGCTGGACCCTCCTAGTCATCTGTCAATAGGAGCCAGGGAACCCTAAGACAGATGGACATGGACAGAGAAATCAGTACGGCCAGGAATCCTTCATCTCCAAGATAGTTTTAAAAAATGGTTTATTGCTTGTTATCCCATCCCCTGAGAGCACAGATAAGTTAGCTTATCCAGAAAGAAGGGCAGGAGGAACCAGAGAAAGCCTCATTGAAAGGGTAGGGAGTGTCTTGTAGCTCACCTTTGAGATAATACCATAGCAAGCCCTATACAGTTTCCTCCAATTCTTCCCACTTTTTAACACCACATTTTTCTCACCCTCCAAGAATAAGGAATCATCCTGAGTCAAATCCCTGACCTCTGAAGGGGCTTGTTACTTTATGAGGTCTTACACCAACACACTGCTGTCCCCTCATCTTGTCTCCCAAGCCCACAGCAGTAAGCATCATCTTTCCTCTAAAAGCAGAGTTGTGTCCAAGCCTCTGTAAAGGGGAAGAAGTTTTAAGTCCACCACTGATGGCTCTCAAGGGACAGCTGCAAACTGACAAAGGTACATCAAAATATGCCTTTTAAGAGGGGACAGAAAAAAAGGAGGTAGGACCGCTGAAGCGCACTTATGGGATGGGGCGTGAAACCTCTAGAAAGTTCCAGAGTTGACAACTCAAAAGACCCTAGGGAGAAGTGGAAGAGGCCAGGGAACCTCCCACTGGAAGGACCCAGAAGGTCTGAACGGCCACCGCCTGGGAGGAGGGGTTGTGCAATGACTGCGGGTCTGGGAATCTCTGGGCTTGGCTCCCGGACGCCAGAAAGGAAACCCCACGCGTCGAGCCAGAGTGGCAGCGCAACATTGGTTCGAGGCCAGGCGTGGGTCTCGGGGCTGCAGGATATGGTAGGTGCCCAAGGGGGAGGCAGAACCAGGCAGGCTGGCCCTTGCACTGGGCTGGTGGGTGGTGTCTGGACTGACCGAGAAGCCAAGGGGTGTTCAATGCACAAAGCAGGGGTGGGGGCACTGTGCACAAAGCCGGGGGCTGCAGATAATGTAACTGGCAGCCAGGAATCCCCAGCCCAGACGAGAACCCTGAAGACCTGCGGGGGAGTACCAGGCAGCACACCAGAGGGGGCACTACCCGCCCCTCCCGCCTCTGCTCCACTCCCTCTCACCTCGAACATAAGCCCGATGAGGACGCAGAGCACCAGGCAGAAGCCGATGTCCGCATGGTTGTGAATGACGAACTCCTGGCTGAAGAGCGGGTAACTTTTCGTCCTCCTGCGGAAAGCCATGGCAGCGGGCGCGCAGCGGCCGGCGGGGCCCGCACACTGCGCTCACAGCCACGGTGCAAACTTCTCCAGCCCCGGCCCTGTACGCCCGCCGGCCCGCCGCCCGCTCGCCGCCCGCCCAGCGCGGAACAACTTCAGGCCCCGCCCCCTTCCTCCGTCCGCCCCCGCCCCTCGCCGCCGGGACCGCCCCCAGCCGCAGCCCCCTCCCCACCGCGGTCCACACTCCGCGCGCAGGGCTCGCCCGGCCCCGCCCCCCGCGCGCTTAACCCTGTCGCTGCTGAAGGCGCGCGGGAGAAGGGCGCGGCGTTCGCGCTGGCGGGCTACGTGGCCGGGGCACTAGCGAGGCTGGGTTTTCCTTGCCCCGCACTCTCGCTGAGCCATGCCGCGTTCTCGGGGTCAGAGGCTCGCGGCCGCACGGAGGAAGCAGGCCGCGGCAGACCTGGATGCCCGGCCCTGCCTGGACAGGAAGTGGGCCCGGGTTTCCCTCTTCTAGGCGCCCCGCTTCTTCCTCCACTGCAAGGAAAGGGCCGGACAGGCCGAGCGCTGGCGGGCAAAGGGATGGGCCACGCCGCGGAGTCTTCACGGATTGGGGGACTCACAGGTTCAATGGAGAGAGGGGAAACTCCAGGCTGGCCTTCTCTGGGGCCGCAGCGCCTTGCGATCGCCCAGGAAGGCGTGCTGGTTAAATCGATAAATGAATGAACAGGCTACTCAGATAATTACTGAGAGATTGCAGTAGGCTAGGCGTGGTCCAGAATGCTGGGAATACACAGCAAACAAACAATAAAACACCTTGTCTTTGTAAGCTTATGTTCCAGTGGAGTAAACTGGCCCTTGGTTTAAAGACTTTGTGCTACCATTAATTTCACACATGCTCCTCAAAGTCTACCTAAAGTATTAATCTGCAATATGCTAAAAGCTATTTAATTCCTACTCTTGTTATTAGTTTCACAGTTATATCACACCTGTTGTTGTTATGTTCCATCCAGTTGCCTGCAACACAATGTACAGTAAACTCTGAAGTCTGTCCTATCCTGAGCCACTCCCACTGTCTCTGACACACCTACCCCCATTGTCCTAGTTACTGTGTCACAGTAACTGTGTCTTCTTCTCCTGCACTGTCTCTCCACCTTTCCGAGCATCTTGTCCTTCTCCAAGTACTGATCCCTCCTAGTTGGTTACATGCCCAAGTACGTGAGACAGAGCTTCAAAAGCCTCACCTCCAAGGAACAGCTAGGTTTCACCCTCTCCATGACAGACCTATTCTCTTGTCAGTCCATGGTGTGTTCAATATCCTTCTCCAGCACTACAACTCAAAGGCATCCATTCTTTTCTACCATCTTTAGTCATCGTCCAACTCTCTGACACATAGAAAGTAATTGCAAAGTCCAAAGCCTGGTTCAGACTCATCTTAGTCTCTAGACTAAATAAAATTTCTTGAAAATGACCCAGTAGATGATTGGGAATTAAATCCCTGGAGACATTTTATTTCCTTAATTTCTTGACTTTTTGCATATAATCTTTGGTCTTTAATTCCCTTATCCAAATCTCCAGTGGGAAAGAAATACTCATAGTAGACTAAATATAATTTAACTTAGATTAACTTTCCTTGTTGTTAGACCTTAATCTTGTGAAGGATTGAGAACTTCTCAAAGTATCACAGTTTATGGTTGTGGAAAATCTGTCCAACTTTTCAATCTGCACCTGTATCTGTTATCAAAACTTTAGAATCTTAGAAGTTCAAATGATTCAGCCTAATAGTTAATTTCACATTAATGCTTGCCATAAAAAGTTTGTAGAGAATATTATAACATGAATTTCCTGTAACAGGTAGGAAGCCGAACTTGTCAACATCCATATTAAAAGTTTAGGCTGAATGTCCTAGGAAGTAGTCAGCTATTAAAATCTCCACATTTATACATGAGAAGCCTGGAATAAAGAGGTTGTCTCAGTGCTCATGCTGCTGGCCAGTTCAGGTCCTTACAATTAGAGTTCAAGTCCCTTAGTGTTTAACCATTATGCTACCATTTTGTTCTGTTCCCTTCGGCCATTATGGTGGTGGTGTTATGTGCTGTCAAGTCACTTGTGACTCATAGCTACCCTACCTACAATAGCTCTGAACCCTGCTCTATCTTGAGCCAACCTCATCCATCATCTCTGACACGCTTATCCCCATTACCCCAGTCACTGAGTCAATCTATCTCATCTAGTTCTTCCTCTTTTATGCTGTACCACCACCCTTCCAAGAATCATGTCCCTCTCCAAAGACTGGTCCCTTCGTACAACATGTCCAAAGTATGTCAGAGATTCAGTCCTTGCCTCCAAGGAACACCTGGTTTCACCCTTTCCAGGACAAACCTGTTTGTTCTCCTAGCAGTCCATGGTATAGTCAATACTCTTCTCCAGCACCACAACTAAAAAACATCGATTCTTCTTCTACCATCCTTAGTCATTGCCCAGCTCTCTGATTCATAGCAAGACCATGTCCCAGATCAGGCACACCTTAGTCTCTAGACTGACATTATTTCTTTTCAATACTCTAGAGAGGTCCCTGACAGCAGATTTTCCCAATAAAATTAATCTTTTGATTTCCTGGCTGCTGGTTTCCAAGAGTGTTGATTGTGGAGCTAAGCAAGCTGAAGCTATTAATCTCAATCTCTTCACCATCTATCATGATGCTGCCTATTGGCCTAGTGGTGAAAATCTTTGGTTTTTTTTTTTTTTTTAATGTTGAGCTTCAATCCATACTGAAGGCTGCAGTCCTTGACTTCAGCACATGCCTCAGGTCCTCTGCAATTTCAGCAAGCAGGGCTGTGTCATCTGCATAATGCAGATTATTGAGTCTTTGTCCAATACTAATGTCACTTTCCTCCTCACAGAACCCAGCCTCCTAGATGATCTATTCTGTCTATAAATTGAAAAGGTGTGGAGATAGGATGCACCCCTGTTGTACACTTTTCCTGATTTTGAACAATGTCATATTTCCTTGGTCTGTTCTGACAACTGCTTCCTGGTCTAAGTAAAGGTTTCGCATTAAGTACAATCAAGTGTTCTGGGGCCATCCTCAATACCAAACTGATTTCCTCTAACTCACTAGTTATGAAGTCTGATGAATTTTAATTTCAGAGTCTCCCTTTCATTGTAACATCCTCTTCTGTATCTGACTCACACGAATTGTTCATCGATCTCCATTTCGCCATTATTTCCCCCTTTAATAAATCATGTTATTGTTGTGTATTGTAGATTCGGAGCCGACCCATAGCTGACCCTTCTGCAGGTTTTTAGAGGCAGTTAATTGCCTCTAAGAGGAAAGAGATTTCCTAGTCTTTTCCTATGGTGTATCTGATGGCCTTGAACCACATGCCTTTGGGATTGCAGCAAAGCTTATTGCCACTAGGCCACCACAGGGTCATCTATTGTGAGCCTACCCAAAGCCAGATGCTACCCGTTACTGCAGTGGTGTCTGTTTAAAGACTAAGGAGTGCCTGATTTCAGTTACTTCCTGTGCATCTGAAAGTTGGACAATGAATAAGAAAGACCAAAGAAAAACCGATGCTTTTGATTTGTGGTGTTGGAGATTACTAAATAGCTCAAAATGCCAAAAGAAGTCTGTCTTGGCAAAAGGACAACCAAGCTGTGTTCCTTAGAGACAGGGACAGTGAAACTCATCTCAAACTTTGAGCATGTTGTCAAGAGGGACCGGTTCTTGGAAAAAGACGTCATGTTGGGAAAGGTGGAAAAACAGGAAGACCCTCAACAAGATGGATCGATATGGGGAGTCATAATTGGCTCAAGCATATCAGAGATCATGAGAATGGTGCAGGTTTGGGTGAGGTTCAGATCTGTTGTTCATGGAGTCATTATGAGTTATAATCAACTCAGTGGCAGAAGTTATGGTGTGTAACTTCCAAGATTACATCATATAAAAAAAGTCATTCAAGGGAGCTCTGGTGGCCTAGTGGCAAGAAGCTGCATTGCAATCCCAGAGGCATGCGGTTCGAATCCACCAGATGCTCTGCTGGGGAAGGAGGGGCTATCTCCTCCTGTACCAGTCAGATCTGATTTGACGGTACACACAAAAATAATAAAATAAATTTTTTAAAAATGTCATTCAAGTTTTTCCTTTCTCTCTCTCTCTCTGTCTCTGTGTTTCTTTCTCTTCCTTCCTCATGCTCACATCACTGGCTCCAGTGCAAGTCAGCTGCCTGCTTCTGTGTATATTCAGGCAGCTCTGTGCCTTATGAAGAGGGCCCTCTGCCTACAACCAGAACTGCCTTGTAGTGTGTGAGCAGGTCCTCCAGGCCCAGTGCAGTCCAGCTGACCTCTTGACTTAAGTCTCAAAAGACTCTGAGCCCGAACCACCAGTTAAGCCACTCCTACATTCCTAACACACAGAAACTGTGAGATAATAAATGTTTACTGTTTAAGCTGCTTAAATGGGGGGGAAACAATGACAAAGCCCAAATTTATTGTTCTCTGGTCAATTGCAACTCATGGCGATGCCACGTAAAACTCTTTCATAGGGTTTTTGGTTTTTGGGGGGGGAGGTTATAAGGGAAAATAGAGACAGAACAACAGCAGCCATCATAACCAGACCTAGTGTTGTGAGGGATGAGGAAGATCTAGGAAAGAGCCTTTAAATTTTTTTTTTTTTCTATTTAGAATTTCAGAGCCTTAGAAGAAAAGCTAACGAAAGTGAGAGAGAACACTGGAAATACTAAATACATGGAAAATCTTCGAAGAAACCATGGATGAAGCTTAGGATAGAAGCTCACAACATGGGCAGTGAAGACTGCTCTGGGACTGAAGCAAGGCTTTAAGAGAGGGCGGATATATGGTTACATCTGGAGGTGGAGGAGATAATGACCTCTCACATTTATACTGTACTTTACAGCTGCTCTGTGAGGAAACCAAGACAGTTATTATCGACCCTTTCTTGTAGCTGTTCTGAGACATGTGAATGACCATGGGTCACATAATTAATGGGTAGCCAAGCCAGAACTCAGACCAGTGAGTCATGCTCAACACAGGGTCTCCTTCACCAGGATCACTTGCAGGCCTCTTAAACATAGCACCGATCAGGTGAGCCCCCATCATGCTGACCAGCCGCGGCTTATGACTTTTTAGCTTCATCAACTCTTACTTTTGTTGGACTAGCATCTCTTTGTAGAACAGGCCTTATGGTGAATCTTTGTTCCCATAATAATACAGCCTTTATCTAAAAAAGTAACCATCCTTGAAAATAAGATGTTTACCTCTTCACAGAGTTGTCTTCCAGGCACTAGGTGGGAGTCACACACACCACCCCTTGTGTATACCTCTTCTGTTGTTGTTGTTAAGTGCCATGGAATCAAAACAGACACGTAGATGATGCATCAGCAAATTTTTCAGAGGCAGTAAATCACATGGGAGATAGTCTTTCTTCCGCAGAGCAACTGGTAGACTCAAATTGCATACCTTTGGGTTAGCAGCACATCTTTTTACCCTTCAGTCGCCAGGGCTCCCTATACCTCTTACACATATAGCACCATATTCTCCTGAAATCAGCACATTTGTTTCAGAGCATATTCTCCTTCTCCTCACTGGAATATGTACAGTATTCTTACTGTGAGTCACATAAATGTGGCCACCAGCCTAGCCTTGTATAAGAGGAACACAGCAAGGTTTTATATTGATGACTCTTTCCCATCAACTATCAGTAACCAATGGTCCATCCAAAAGTGGAAACTGCATTTTCTCACCTAAGAGTTCTAATGCAGTTCATTTCCAGAGGTAAGTACATCATTGAACACTAGAGTTTCAGTATCTTTCCCACTTTCCCATATCATGTTGGCCTTTGTTTCAAGACTTAGCGCTCATGGTTACAAAGTGTTTGCGATCGTGGTTGCATTTTCTCTTGCACATTGCTGTGCTATGTGCCATCAAGTTTACTACCGCTCATAGTGACCATATGAACAATGGATCTGAGTCTTGCTCTATCCTGTGCCATTATCATAATCTCAAACATACCTGAGCCCACTGTTACAGTCACTGTGTCGATCGATCTTGTTCAGTGTCTGTCTTTCTTATGCTGACCCTCCAAGCCTGATGGCCTTTTGGAAGGATTGATTCTTTTAACCAGCATGCCCAAGTTATGTGAGATGAATTTTCACCATCCTTGCCTCCAAGGGACACCCTGTTTACACCTCCTCCAAGACAGACTTGTTTGTTCTTTTCCGTAATCTCTCCATCACCTCAACTCAAAGAAATTGATTCTGCTTCTGGCATCCTTATTCATTGTCCAATTTTCAAAGACATATGAATACATTTAAAATACAATGACTCAGAGGTAGTGCAGTTTGGTCTTTAAATTTACTCTTCAGGACTTTAAAGAAGCCTCACACAAGGGAATACTATGCAGCACGCAGGAGAAATGATTACCTAACTTGAGAGGGACTGGAGAGCATTATGCTGAGTGAACTAATTCAATCCCACAAGGATAAATGTAGTATAAAACCATTATTGTAGAATGAGTGTAAAGATCCAAGACGGGTGGGAGAGGCTGGAAGCAGAGGGATTAGGATGTGCTGGGGAAGGGGGAATTACTCATGGGGTTGTACAATTTGAGGGGTGGGGGGTGAGGAAAATGGAAAGAATTTGTTAGAATTTTTATTCAAATTTTGTAAGTAAACTAGTGGAATTTTTTTTAAGTCCTTGATAGCAGATGTTCACAATACAGTCTTTTGAGTTCTTGACTACTGCCGCTATGGAGGTTGATTGTGGATACAAATAAAATGAAATTGTTGACAACATCATGATGTTTCTTCTTGGCCCACTGATGACAATTTTTGGCATATTGAAGGCTGTGGCCCTTGATCTTCTGCAGCAAGTGTTTCAAGCCCTCTTCACTTTCAGCAAGCAAAGTTGTGTCATCTAAATAACGTTGGTTGTTGATGCGTCTTCCTCTGATCTAGATGCTGCATTCTTTATCATAATGACCAGCTTAAACTATTTGCTCAGCATACAGATTGAAGAAGTATGGAGAAAATATATAGCCCTCTGCACACTTTCTTGATTTTAAACTATGCGAGGTTCCCTTGCTCTGTTTAGACAACAGTTTCTTGGTCTGTGTATAGGTTTCATGAACACAAGTAAGTGTTGTAGGATTCCTAGTCTCAATGTCAATAAAACATCTTTGGGGTATTCTGTGCTTTCAGCTAAGATTCACGTGACTTCAGCAATGATGTCCTTGGTGCCATAGCATCTTCTAAACCCAGCCTAAATTTCTGGCAGTTCTCTGATATTCTTAAATAATCCTCAGCAAGATTTTGCTTACGTGTGATATTAATTATATTGTTTGGTAATTTCCACAGTCTGGTGGCTATCCTTTTTTTTTTTTAATGGGAACAACTGGTATTCCATCAACTCTTCAGTTTTCTGTAAAAGACCTAAGATTCAGACAAGAAAGCGAAGAGTATTTTAAAAGGTGAAGAAAACTTTCCCAGAAATATTAGACTTCCCCTTATGTCTTATTGACTAGAATTATATCATATATGAACCTGGAGAGAGGATGAGAGGCACCCAAGCGTTGAGTACTCTCCTTCATAGGGTCGCTATGAGTCTCCTGCGACTCGACAGCACTTAACAACAACAACCATTCCTGGACCAATTGGTTCCAATTGAACAGCACATAACAACAACAATATATATGTAGTCAATTCTTAATATAAATGGTCTCAGGTGCACACAACTATGAGAAAGTAAATTCAGTTGTTTGGAATCATCTGAGTTTGGTTTAGGCACAGTTCCTATCTCCAACCCTATAGTATTACGTATTCCTGTGTCTGAACCACAGTTCAAAATACATGCTAATACCAGTTGTAAAGATGAATAAATAGAGCCCAGATTGCTATCATTCTGCCATCCTGTTTGACCACTGGTGGGTGGAGTCTTAAACTGGAGAGTCAGCTCTGAGTTGGAAATGACTGGACAGCACTGAATTTAAGTTTTATATGGCTACTTATCAACACTCCTGGTACCAGCAGCCAAGAAATCAAAAGACAAATTGCATTGGGAAAGTCTGCTGTCAGGGACCTCTCCAGAGTACTGAAGAGCAATGATGTCAGTCTGGAGACTAAGGTATGGTTGATCCAGGCCGTAGTCTTCACAATTGCTTGCTATATATGTCAGAGAGTTGGACAGTGAATAGGAATGATAGAAAGAGAATTGATGCCTTTGAGCTGTGTTGCTGGAGAAGAGTGTTGGATATACCAAGAACTGCCAGGGGTGAAACCAGGCTGCTCCTTGGAGGCAAAGATTCTGAGACTTCATCTGACATACTTTGGACATGTTGCAAGGAGGGACCATTTCTTTGGGAGAGTGGAGGGACAGAGAAAGTGAGGAAGACCATCGATGAGATGGATTGATTCAGTGACTGGGGTAACGAGGGTAGATGTGTAAGAGACAGTAAAGCTGGCACAGGATAGAGCGGGTTTCAGGGCTATTGTACATACGGTCATATGAGTCACAAACAACTCAACGGCACATAACAACAATAACGTAACTAATTAGAGCTTGAATTTCTTTAAAATATAAAACAGTGAAATGGAGAGCAAAATTTCATTATTATTTGTTCCTTTTTATTAAATAAAACACCATACAAAATAAAAATGAAAAAATAAACATCCAAAACCAAAATTTAACAAGATGTTTAAGAAGCATCTACTCCAGGTTCCAAATATTCTGTGAGTGACACTGAGTATAATCAGGATAGCAAGTATTAGAAAGTAGTTTAGAGTGTTTCAGAGATAAAGGAAAGCTCTAGAAACTTGCTGCTATAAATCAGTAAGGACAGGGTGAGCTGAGGTGTCCCAGTGCTCCCTGAACTATTCCTCTGTACTAAACCAGAGTGAACAGAAAACAAAGGGGCTAGTAAGTCAAGCCCCCTGTTCAAGGTCAGCTGATGACTCAGTAGCAAAGCCATGAGAACCAGCCCTCCTGACATATCCACAGCTTAAAATACTGCATCCTAGTTCCTCTTTCTAGCTGTGGAGTCATTCCAGACAGCTAATCCATGTGTCACTTGACTTTCAGACGGGTAGAGTACACTTTTTAAAAAGGGATACAACTTGGCTAGATATTAGAATTGGATATATTTCAATCAGAATTACCACCCCTAGTTAAATCCTGGGAGATCTAGGGAGCAAGAGAACAATTTAGGTGCTGTTTATTGAGAACTTGCCTACCATTAGTTATTCCAAGTACAGAAGGAGCAGTAATTATCAAAGTAGCACATTTGTGATACAGTAGGTCAGTATGTCAAGGGAGCAGTGCTCAATAGAGTGAACTCTGTGGAAGAAATTATTTCCATGCAGCAAGACACATCTGATGAGATCCTTGTTGTTTGCCTGTCAAGTCATCCCTGAGCAATTTACTCTCAGTAAACTGGAGAGAAATTTAGACGTTATCTTTATTACCTTTTTACCCTTCCCTATCGGTTCCTGCCACCAGATTTTTAAACTCACACCCCTCTGCTTCTCAGATCACAGCCAGGCTTAGGAGTCACCCACATGTAAATTGTCGGGTGGGGACTCTACTCTCAGCCATCAGGGTTCTGTTTGTACAACTCTCCACCATCTTGATTGGTTAGTTATGTGCCTATCACATACTTGTTAGGGGATGGATGGGTCGGTAAGTAGATGAATGAATCAATATAAAGTACAATCTGTGAAAAGCAGGAATATCTGAGGGAAGAAAAATGCAAGTACTTTTCACTAATAGCAATAGAAAAGTGATCAGGCTGCATCCTATCAAAGGGTTCATGTTCCAGAAAAATGAGGCGATCCCATTGAGTTCTGGTTCTCACAGGTTTCATTATATAGGAATCTGTACTATTCTCTCTCCCCAACTTTTTGAACTGTTATTGTTATGTGCTGTCAAGTCACTTGTGACTCATAGTGGCCCTATGTACAACAGCCCTAAACCCTGCTCTATCCCTTGCCAATCTTATTGTCTCCAACAAGCCTATTCCCATTACCTCAGAGATGAAATCAATCCATCTCATCAAGGATCTTCCTCTCCTGTGCTGTCCTTCCACCCTCCTAAGCAGGTCGTCCCTTTCCAAGAACTGGACTCTCCTTGCAACATGCCCAAAATATGTCAGGCAAAGCTTCAGAATCCTTGCCTTCAAGGAGTAGCCTGGCTTCACCCTCTCCAGGATGAATTTGTTTGTTCTCCTAGCAGAAATTGAGGAGGACCTGAAGCCCTTGCTGCAGAAGGTCAAGGACTGCAGCCTTCAATACGAATTGAAGCTCAACATCAAGAAAACAAAGATTCTCACCACTGGTCCAATTGGCAGCATCAGTATGGATGGTGAAGAGATTGAGAGAGTTAACAGTTTTAGTTTACTTGGTTCCACAGTTAACAGTCTTGATAACAGCAGCCAGGAAATCAAGAGACAAATTGCATTGGGAAAGTCATCTGTGAGGGATCTCTCAAGGGTACTGAAGAGCAATGACATCAGGCTGGGGACTAAGGTGCGTCTGATCCAGGCTATAGTCTTTGCAATTACATGCTATGCATCAGAGAGTTGGACATTGAATAGGGGTGATAGAAAGAGAATTGATGCCTTTGAGCTATGGTGCTGGAGAAGAGTGTTGAATATACCATGGACTGCTAGGAAAACAAACAGGTTTGTCCTGGAGAGGGTGAAGGCGGAATGCTCCTTGGAGTGAAGGATTCTGAAGCTTCGTCTGACATACTTTGGGCATGTTGCAAGGAGGGACTGGTCAACATCAAGAAAACAAAGATTCTCACCACTGGGCCAATTGGCAGCATCAGTATGGATGGTGAAGAGATTGAGATAGTTATCAGTTTTTGTTTACTTGGTTCCACAGACAACACTCTTGGTACCAGCAGCCAGGAAATCAAGACACAAATAGCAGGGGAAAGTCAGCTGTGAAGGACCTCTCAATCTTCTCCAGCACCAAAGCTCAAAGGTATCAACTCTCCTTCTATCATCCCTAGTCATTGTCCAGCTCTCTGATGCATAGCAAGTAATGACACCTGTATCAGGTGCCCCTTAGCCTAGACTGACATCGTTGCTCTGCTATACCTTGGTGAGGTCTCTGACAGCAGACTTTCCCAATGCAATTCGTCTTTTAATTTCCTGGCTACTGGTACCAAGAGTGCTGATTGTAGAGCCAAGCAAACTAAAGCTGTCTATCTTAATCTCTTCACCATCTATCATGATGTTACCAATCGTCCCAGTAGTGAGAATATTTGTTTTCTTGATGTTGAGCTTCAATCCATATTGAAGGCTGCAATCCTTAACCCTCTGCAGATAGCACTTCAGATCCGCCTTAGTTTCAGCAAGCAGGGTTGTGTCTATTCTATCTTAATTTGCTCCTCCAACATAGAAGCCATGTTCAGGACGAAAGCCATATTTGGTTGGTCACAATTGTACCTTGTAGTAAACATTAAGGCTCCAAAAGACAGGAAAATAGTTTTCTAATCAAGTGTCTTAATAACCATCTCAATTGTGCCACTCAAAGGTGCTAAGTAAATATTGTTGAAAAAAAAATAGTAAATGGATGAATGATTTGAAATACACAGGGAAGGTTCAACCTGACCCTAAAACTCACTCCTATACTTTGATTCTTTGCGCTTAGAATTTTAATAAAATTAAAATTTTCTTTCTCCTTAAACCAATTATATGTACCTAGAAGAGTATAAAATATTTCTAGATATTAAAGATATTAAATCCCTTCCATCTGTTGACCCTTTGGCAGGTATTAGCCAGGGATACTACCATCTATCCTGATTCTTTGTTGATGAGGTTGAATGAGGGCACGTCCTAGAGGGCTTTTTTGATGGGGCTGAATGACCTGGTCAAATTAGAGAGAGCTCTTTACTGGAAACATCCAGGCTGTGAGCAGAGACTCAACAATTCCCCTAGCTCATGACCTTGAGCAGCAAGTTTCTGGACACTGTGATATCTCAGCTGTCCCTTCTCCAGAATGAAAGCTTTGCCTCACTCTGTCCCATCAGTTTCTGCCCTCTGGCTGGGATACTGAGGTGAGGAAAGAAATGAAGAGGGAAGAGTAAAAGTGAGAAAGAAGGGAAATGTGAGAAAAAGGGGGAAAAGAACACAGTGAAGAGAGAAGGGGGAAAGGAGGGAGTGAGGCCGGATATGGGCAGGGGATAGGAGAGATAAAAAAATAGATTGTATTTGCAGGATAAAGCCTCTCATAGTAATATTGTCATTATCTTGCCTGAACAGATGTGCTAGGACTCCTGTCCACTCATTATACAACATGAAAATGGAACACGTTTCTATCAGCCACATCAGAAATCGTGGCAGATGCTGTCAGAAAGTACACGCTGCTGGTGAGATGTGATTTTTCAGCAGCAAGTACTGTACCTTTTGATTGGAGTTGGGGGGGAGGAAGGAAAGGATGTTGATTGTGCTATTATTTTGTAAAGTGGAATCCTTTTCTCTAAGGGGTCCTGCCTTACACCACTTTGAGCTCTGTTGAGCATCCGTGTCAGGATGACTGTGGTCTGGAGTTGACCAGTTTTCTTAGGGTCTCATTTAAAACATGGACTTTCAGAAACGGGATCTTTCTGGCAAGTAACTTCCTATGCTTAGTCTTCAGGGAGCTCTGTTAACTTAGTGGTGAGGAGTTGTGCTGCCAACATAAAGGCATGTGGTTCGAATCCACTAGCTGCACCAAAGGAGAAAACTGGGCAGTCTTCTCTTGTGCATTTTGGTCTCTGAAAACCTGCTAGAGGGTGAGCTATGGATTGAGTTCTAACTGACAGCCTATAACAATAATAACATGTCAAGTCTTCATGGCACACACCTTGCTGCTCTCATCTCTCCTTTTATTACCATTTTTTCATTTTCTTTATCTTAGTTTGCACATGCTGCTATAACATAAATAGGACAAGTGTGTTAGTGTGTTGCTTTCATAGAGTTTAAGACTTTAAGAATGTAAGCCCAACCCCACTATTTCAACCTCTGCCGCTGCTGCCGCCGCGGAGAAGAGAGAAAGGGGAAGAGGAGCCCACACCACCTGTCACCCAGGTCCTTCAGCCATGCTTCCCTGAAGGGTTTAAGATGTTCACCTGCGCCAAGCTTGCCTGCACCCCAGCTTTGATCCGAGCTGGATCCCGGGTTGCATAAAGACCAATTATTGCATCATAGTTATTGCAACCAGAAGGTAGGCCAGGAGAGGTAGTAGGCTCAGCAGTGTTTAGCGGGGCTCAGAATGGAGTGTCTCCATTAATCCAAAGGGAGTTTCAAACCAGTGCAATCAGCAGAGGCATTGATACTGCTGCCAAATTCCTTGGTGCAGGAGCTGCAACAGTTGGAGTGGCTGGTTCTGGTGCTGGTATTGGGATAGTTTTTGGCAGTCTCATCATTGGCTATGCCAGAAACTCTTCACCAAAGCAGTCGCTGTTCTCGTACGCTATACTGGAATTTGCCTTGTCTGAGGCTATGGGTCTTTTTTGTTTGATAGTTGCTTTCTTGATTTGGTTTGCCATGTAACAGAAATAACTGCTAGAGATGTTGGCATTCATATTCATTATGGAATTGGTATAATTCTGCGTATTTTACTGTGACTCCAGAAACTGTAGTGTTTGGTGTCATGGAAATGTACATTATTTCCAAAGTCATTTCATTAAAGAAGAAAACTTTAAAATAAAAAGAGTGTAAGTCCAAAATCACAGTGTGAGTCTAGAGGAAGGCAAGCACTCTCTCTCACTCTTGCTTTCTTTTTCTCTCTGTTCCTCTCTCTGTCTCTCTCTTTCTCCTCTAGGGAAAGGTCCCTTTGCAGCTTCTATTCTTTGGCTCCTTGGTGATCTTGATATGGTATTGGCATCTATAGTCCTAGTTCCTCTTCTCTGGTTCCTTGCTTCTGTGTCTGAGCTGCTCCTTTTATATCTCAAAAGGAATTGGCTTAAAACACACCCTATATGGATATAGATGATCTCATTAACATAACAAAGAAAATTCCATCCCCAGACTGGATAATATACACACTTATCAGAGTTAGGATTTACAGCACATGTTTTGGGGAGTCCAATTAGCTCTGTAACATCCCTCTTTTCCATTTCTGACCTAACCTCAATGTCCCCGGCCCCTAGCTTGCATTAAGATGTCTGAAGTGTGTGGTTCATTGAGCAAAGAGCGTTTTGTTCCCAGCTGAACAAGGCTCAGGGAGCCTGGCAGTGCCAAAGACGGGAATGGGCACCATTTGTCTCTGAACTGAAGCTGTGCAGTGTGCGAGTTCCCCATGGCAAACACCACCTTTTCCTGGGATGCCAGCCAAGGCCTGGAGCCCCGTGTAGGAAATCCCCTGTGAGAGGCCCTTCCTTTGCCCCACAGAAAATGATTCTTTTCATAGCCTCTGAGTCCCCTTCCTTTCTAGCTGTAAATGCCCACACCACATCTCCCTTCCTGGCCTTCTACATTTCGTTCACATGCCAAGTGTCCCCACCCAGGCGTCTAGTGACTCATGGCCCCTGTCCTTCCCCTCCACAAGCCCCTAGCCCACCAAAGCCTCGTCCTTTCCTCAGCTGGGCTGTGGATGCCCTTCTCCCCCTAAACTGCTCTGTGCTGCAATCTGACATCTCCTGATGCTCCTCTTGAGGTTCACAGAAATGATTTGTTGATTTTGCCAGATTAGCAAGGGGAGCAAATTCCATAGATTCCTCCATTCCTAGGTCTCAAAGTTCAGAACTCTGGCTTGATAGCAGGAGCCAGGTGATAGGGGAAGCCTGAGATGGCACAGAAGAATAACCGTGCTAAACACATTCTTCATGGGGCCATCTCAGGTTGACAGGAAATTGTCTAATTCCTTTGCCAAGATTTTTAAAAGATGGTCTTTTCTATCACTTCTTATGCATCAGAGAGTTGGACAATGACTAGGGAGGGTAGAAGGAGAATTGATGCCTTTCAGCTGTGGCGCTGGAGAAGAGTATTGAAGGTACCATGGACTGCCAAGAAAACAAACAGATTCATCCTGGAAAGGATTAAACTGGGCGGCTCCCAGGAGGTAAGGATTCTGAGGCTCCGTCTAACATACTTTGGACATGTTGTAAGGAGGGACCGGTCCTTGGAGAGGGTCATCATGCTTGGGAGGGTGGAGGGACAGTGCACAGGGAAAAGGCCCTCTATGAGGTGGATTGATTCAGTGACTGGGGTAATTGGGATGGGAATGTCAGAGACAGTGCAATTGGCACAGGACAAAGCAGAGTTCTGGGCTGTTGTACATAGGGTCGCTAGGAGTCACAGGCGACTCAACGGCACATAACAACAACAATCCTTTGCAGTGTTAGCTCCATTCTACAGATAATGTTTTTGTTAGATGCTGTCAAGTCAGAGCCAACTCATAATTGACCCTCCAAGAGAGTTTTCAGAGGCTGTGAATCTTAGCGGGTGAGATTTTCCATTTTTCTCTGAAGAGCAACTGGTGGATTTGAACCACTTGCCTTTGAGTTGGCAGCACAACTTCTTATCCACTAGCCCAATCAGAGCTTCCACAGATGAGGAGATAGAAACCCAGGAATGTTAAGCAACTACCTCAAAACCCCAGGCTAACAAGGGGCCAGCCCTTAGGGTGCATCTAGTGAAAGATTTCTGTACCCACCTGACTGCTTCCCTGGCATTTCCGAGGGTCTTGGGTTCAGCCCAGTTCTGTCACTGCTCAAGGTACTGTTTCCAGTCCTTACCAGCCAGGGGTTCCTTCCGGTCAGCCATAGCTTTTCCTGACTCTCCTATTCAAAAATATGATGGGATTGAGGTGGTTTCTTGGCACCCTTCTGTATCATTATTGTGATTTTCCCTAATTATAAAAGTACTCAGAAAGATCTCCATTTGTGTGTGTGTTGTTTGGACTCAGGACCAACCCAGGCAAAAAGAGGTAAAAGTCACCTTTGGTTCCATCTGGATAACTTTTCCCTTTGTCCCAGAAAAAAACAATAAAAACGTGTTGTCAATGACTTGATTCCAAGCCTTAGTGACTCCTTGCATTTCAGAGAGCTGCTGGATGGTGTTTTCATGGGTTATAATCTAACTGAAAAACCTAGGCTTTTCTTTTGTGGTAACACTGGTGGATTTGAACTGACAACCTTTTGATCAGTGACCAAGAGCAAACCATTTTCACCACCCCAGGGCTCTTTCCCCTTTTACAGACAAAACCCTAGTACAATCCCTGATCCCCTATGGGGCTGTCAGGTGGTGCAAAGAGAGTTTGTCCATCATCTAATGACTCCCAGAACACGTATCAGGATGAGTGAAATAGAGCTTCCTATTGAAATGAAGCTGCCATTTGAGTGTATCCTTATTTGTAACGGAGGTGACTGCACTTGTCAGAAGTGCAAGTCAAAAGTAAACTCCGCAGTTGCTCAGTTTCAACTGTCTTAAACAGGAGAGGAATATGAGATGGCTTTGATAGAGATGAGATAGAGTGAAGGGGCATAAAATATGTTTCAGACACCAGCGGCCATATGATCAGAGATATCAACATCAGACTTCCCAGCTGGCGAGCGTTGGGTGACTGCCCACTACCTGTGGAGGATGCCTGCATCATGTGAGCACAGTCTCGCTGTCTATGTGGTTGCCTCGGACTTTGCCATCCTGGTAGCTTGGCATAACTCCAAGACTGACTGAGACAGGCAGCATCTTCAGGGTTCATTGCTGGTAGAAGAATTTGGTCGATGCTAAGATAAGGTTTGATTCTAAGATAAGCACTGTTTTCTCTTTTTAAGATTGTGCCAGTTTAATATTGCTCTTACAATCAATACTATGTACTGTATATTTGGCAACATTTTAAAATTTTATAAATATTTTCTCTTTAATCATTTTTATTCAGTAATTGTTGTACATTTTCTTCCCTCTTCCCTTCCCTAGTCCACTTTGCAATGCACCTCTTGTTCCAGATTATTGTCATACAGGTAATACCTAATCATATATTCCTTTCAGAAATAATCATATTTCCCCTCATCTGTTCCAATACAGTGTTCATTATCTGCTGTGTTCATATTTGGCAACATTTTAAAATTTCTTGGTGGCATGTAAAATAAAGATGCATCTTACAACTGACAGCATCTTCGAAGGTTGATTAAACACAATAGATAGCATTCTCCTGATTTTGGTTAAGGGAATGCAATCAGCTCTGGGATCTTGTATACCCGTCTATGAGTCTGTCCTGTCAACCAGGCTGGAGTCCTCACTTAATTGGGCCTGAATTGCCCTCCTTGTAACCACAGATGGTATTAAAAATGCTTCTATTCTTTCAGAATAGAAGATGGATGCAAACAATTGGTAAGTCCATCCAGGAGTTTACCACCTGAGCCCCAGCCGTGACTATGTAATACTATTTTATTTCTCTGTTGTTGTTGTTGTTCTTAAGAGCTGTCACGTTGAATACCACTCTAAGCGACTCTATAGACAATAGGTCTGAATCCCATCCTATCCTATGCCATCCTAATAATCTCTGACACACTCTAACCCGTAGCTGCAGTCACTGTGTCAATCCACCTTGTTGAGAGTCTTCCTCTCCACTGCCATCCCTCTACGTTTCCACAATGTTGTTGCTGTTAAGTGTCATCGAGTCGTAGGTGACTCATAGCAACCTTATGAATGAAAGTCCTGGACACATGTATAACTTTTGTCCTTTCTCCAGGTTCATAAGGTTTCCAGAGGCAAGCTATTATGGAAGTGGGTGTCACACCTGATTCCAAGTTGGTTTTAATCGGGGAGCTCCACCAAACACTATCCACCATGGGTAACCATTCTCGCATTTGACACATCAGTGTCACAGTGTTCGGCTTCACAGCAAGTGAACACACCAGGGTTGCACGACCTAGATGAATGTTTCACCAGAAACAATTAAAGGCAGGCCTGAGGGCTTGCCTTTGGAAACCCTATGAACCAAGAGAAAGGATGAAAGTTATACAGGTGTCCAGGACTTTCGTTCATAGGGTTGCTATGAGTCACCTATGGCTCGACGGCACTTAACAACAACAACAACAACAGCATAGAGAGAGAGCGCAGTTGGCCTTACAGACAGAAAGTCATGCTCCCAAGCCAAAGGTGGGTGACTCTACCTTTCCACTAATGTTATGATGTTATGTTATGTTATGTTATGTTATGTTATGTTATGTTATGTTATGTTATGCTATGTGCCGTTGAGTGGCTTGCAACTTGTAGTGACCCTTTGTACAACAGCCCTAAACTCTGCTCTGTCCTGTGCCAATCGCACTGTCTCTGACACACCCATTCCTATTACCCCAGTCACTGAATCAGTCCACCTCATAGAGAGAGCCTTCCCCTCCTGCGCTGTTCCTCCACCCTACCAGGCATGATGTCCCTCTCCAAGGACTGGTCTCTCCTTACAACATGTCCAGAGTATGTCAGACAAAGCCTCAGAATCCTTGCCTCCAAGGAGCCACCCGGTTTAACCCTTTCTAGCATGAATCTGTTTGCTTTCCTAGCAGTCCATGGTACCTTCAATACTCTTCTCCAGCACCACAGCTCAAAGGCATCAATTCTCCTTCTATCCTCATTGGTCATTGTCCAACTCTCTGACACATAACAAGTGATAGCAAAGACCATGGCCTGTATCAGATGCACCTTAGTCTCCAGAGAGACACCATTGCTCTTCAGTACTTTGGAGAGGTCCCTAACAGCAGACTTTTCCATGGCAATGCACCTTTTAATTTCCTGGCTATATTACTTTAGTTATTTGCCATCATCCCTTAAGTTTGTGGGTACTTATCAGTACATTCTGGAAACTTAGTCCCAACCCCTGGGACTGATGATCCTCAGACTACACCAAATGTGGTTATCTCAGTCTTCCTTCATCATTACTTTCATCATTACCTTCAGCAATGAGCGTAGACATTGTTTTCTATTGCTGTTGTAATGAAGCAACACAGCTTTAGTTTAATGCAGCATGAAATCTGTAATCTTAGAATTTGTAGGTTAGAAATCCAGTAAAGTTCTTCCTGGGCTAAAAATCAAGGAGACGGGACTATGTTACTTTTGGAAGCTTGAAGGGAGAATCTGTTTTTCCTTGCTCACACAGCTGGCAGAAAAATCTAGTTCCTTGCAGTTGAAGGACTGAGGTCCTGGTTTCCTGTCTGGCCGTCACCTGGGGCCTTCATTAGCCCCTAGTGGCCTCTCTGGTTTTTGCACACAGCCTACTACATCTCAGAACTAGCAATGAGGTATCCTGTTGCTATATCCCAAACCCACCTGGGCTGATGTGATTAGACTGAGCACACGTGAACAATCAAGTTAGTCCCTCCAGCTCAATTTTCCTTCCTTTAATCACATCTGCAAAGTCTCTTTCGCTTCATAAAACAGCATATTTACAAATTACAGGAGGTTCAGTGTCGACAGTTTTGGAGGCCATTATTCTACCTTCCACAGCATGCCACTTGTAGCCAATAAAATGCGAGGGGAAATTGCCGTTGGGTGCAAAGATTTTGCTCCCTGAATAAACGGCATTAAAGAGGGCTGTCCCTTCTACTTTGATTGAGATGTTGCAACTGTCTTCTGACTATAAAACATCAATATTAAGACTGAAAAATCAATACTCTGAGGACAACAGAAGGAAAACCTTTGGCTTTCTGATGACAATATTGGATTTCTGAGCCAAACAGAACCAACTAGCTCCAGATTTCTTGTCATGTAAGGAAATGTTGGTTTGTTTGTTTTTTAATTTTTTTTTTATTTTATTATTTTTCTTTGAGTGTACCGTCAAATCAGATCTGACTGGTACAGGAGGAAACTGCCCCTCCTTCCCCGGCAGAGCATCTGGTGGATTTGAACCGTGAGCCTCTGGGATTGTAGTTGCAGCTCCTTGCCACTAGGCCACTAGAGCTCCCCAAGGAAATGTTTTTATTGGTTGAGTTGCTCTTAAGTCAAACAGTTGGTTACTTCAGCTCAACTCTTCCTCATTGATATTTAATCTCTTAAATTATTGACCCATCCCAATAAGCCTTGATTCATTGCTGCCTATCTTGGACCTACAATAGTACTCATACCACTCACCCTAAACATCAGCCTGTTTAACTGAGGTTCTGACTTCCTGCCCAATATTTTTTTAACTGGCCTTCAGAGATTGGAATGAGGCCTGTGTAGCCCTGGTTTGTCTGAATTATGCCCGAACTCATTGTGCTTCTCAAACGTGAGACCTCACACTGCTGACTACCTTAACAGTGGCTCAGTCTCTCCAGTCTCACCCCGTCCAGCAGTTTTGCTCTTTGAGGATCCTACATTTTCACATCACATCTATCTTGTCTTATCATCTAGTCTACTATTTTGGTGTTCTGGTGTATCTTAATAACTGGATATATTGGTCTGCTAACAATTCTGTGAAGTTCTCCTACATTCAACTTTTGCTGTATATAATGCTCCTTATGCGGTCTCAGAAAAAAAAATGCTGTATATTCACCTTTATAACATCCTTATGAAGAGGTGCTTTTAGTCTCATTTTATAGATGATTTCAAAACCTTTGGAGATGTACTTAGGGTCAACTAGTAAGTGGCAAAAATGGGATGTTAATTAGGACTACCAGACTCAATGCCTTGTTTTCTATTTTGTTTTAGCAATACTCAAACCCATTGTGAGTCTTTTGCTGACACTCTGCCTTTCCCAGCAGGCTATTTTGTTGCTGTTGTTATATACCATCCAGTCAGCTATGACTCATTCAGACTGCGTAAACCGTGGATCTGAACCTTGCCCTACCCTGAGCCGTTCTCACTATCTCCAATATGCTTTTGCCTTTTGTCATAATCACTGTGTCAATCCATCTCCCTGAAGGTCTTCCTTTCTTTCTTTGATCCCCTCACCTTTCCCAGCATAATGTCTTTTTCCAAGGACTGACCCCAACTTATAACATGCCCTAAATATGTGCGACAGAGCTTCACTAACTTTGCCTTTGAGGCACACCCTGGTTACATTTATTCCGGGATAGACTTGTTAATTCTTTTGGTAGCTCAAAGGCTATTCAATATTCTTCTCTGACACCACAGCTCAAAGGCATCAATTCTTCTTCTGTTATCTTTATCCACTGTCCTGTTTCCAGGTGTATAGCAAGTGATAGAAAAGAACACAGCTTGGGTCAGATACACCTTAGTCTATAAACTAACATCCTTACCCTTTAGTGCTTTGGAGAGGTTCCTTACAGCAGGTTTTCCCTACCAAACACGTCTTTTTGATTTCTTGACTGCTGTCCTATGGATGTTGATTGTAGATCCAAGTAAAATAAAATCATTGAAATTGTCCATTTTTTTCCCTCTCCATCTATCGGGATGTCTACTGCTCTAGTGGTGAGGATTTTTGTGTTCTGCTTTGTGTTTTCTAACAAGGGAAAGTGCAAATGCCATCTCCCCTTACCACAAGTTCTGCAGTCTAGTTTCCCACTTCTGGGGAAATCACAGGGGTCAGCACATTTGGAGTGCAATGGATAAGATTTTTGTTTTCTGGATGTTAAAATGTACTCAATGCTACCCATAATTTATTATGATCTACACAGTCAAATGCCTTTGCATAATCAATAAAACACAAGTAAACATCCTTCTGATATTCTCATGTTTCAGTCAAGACCCACCTGACCTCAATATCGATATCCCTCATTCTATGGCCTCTTTTGAATATAGATTGAAGTTCTGGAAGTTCTGTGTCCAGCCATTTTTTAATAACGTTCAGCAGGATTTTCTATTGTTAATTCCCCAGGAATTGATGACTCATCAATAAACACATTTCAATACATAGTTGTAGCCCTGGATGTTCTTACTAGCCTATGCCAAGAAATTTGGAAGACAGTTAGTTATGAGCTAGCTGACTGGCAGAGATCCATATTTGTTCTCATCCCCCCCTTCCCCTAAAAAAAGGAGATCTAACAACATGTAGTGGTAATAGCATTACTACCATATGTAAGTAAAATCTTGCTGAAGATTATTCATGTTATTTTTAGATGAGATAATATCTAACACAACTCTTATTTATCTCCATCACTATATTATAAATACTTGAAGGCAGGGAATCTTATTCTGTTCTTTATTGACAGGTGCTCTGGTAAAGCAGTACTCAGGGAGTTGCACTGGTAACCAAAGGTGGTGCCTCTCTGCTGGTTCAAATCCACAATTGAGGAAGATGGGCAATTTACATACAACCTCTGAAAACTCCCTGAAGAATCAGCTATGAGTCAGCCCTGACTCAATGTTAAGGAGGTGAGGTTGAGGTTATTTGAGTTAGTTGTATACTGATAAACTATTAGCAGTTGGTCTTGGCAAGGGGAGAGGATGGTAATTTGAGAAGCATCATGTGTTCCTAATTCAAAACAGCCAACATGAAAACACTGAATAGAGAGAGTTGAGAAAAGACCCATAGTGATGCATCATTATTTCAATCATATAGACACAATAGGTGTGAATAACCTTAAGGGTACCGATAATAGTAAAATGTAGTAAATTAATTATTGTTGTTAGGCATCGCTCTGGTGGCCTAGTGGGTAAAGAGCTAATCTAAAAGCAGGTAGTCCAAGTCCACGATCTACTCTGAGAAAGAAAGATGGGCGATCTTTTCCTGTGCAATTTACAGCGCCTGAAAACCTACTGGCAGGTCAGCTATAAGTTGGTTCTGACCCAATGACACATAACAACTACAACAACAGGTTATTCCCAAGTAGATTCTGACTTATTCCAATGTGACAGAAAAAAGCAACTTCTGCCCCAGCTACCTTTCCGACTGACTGGAAGAGGTCTGTATTTGTTCCAAATTCCCAGAAAGATGATCCAAAAGAATGTGGAAATTATCGAACATTATTATTCTCGCCCACAAGCAAAATGTTGTTGAAAACTCATCGAAAACCAGCCAGAACAGTGTACTAACAAAGAACTACCAGAAGTCTAGCTAGTTCTAGAAGATGTTGTGGTTCACCAAGGACGTCAGTGTTGTCAGATGGATACTGGCTGACAGTAGAGAATATCAAAAGAACGTCTATTTGTGTTTTATAGACTATGTAAAGGCATCTGATTGTGTGGATCATAACAAATTTTGACTAACATTAAGAAGAATGGGAATGTAAGAATACTTACTCATCCTCTTAATGAATCTATACTTAAATCAAGAAGCTGTGGTCCAAATGCAGCAAGGAAACACTGCCTGATTTAAAATCAGGAAGGATGTGCATCAGCGTTCTCTACTTTCTTCATACCTATTCAGTTCGTATGCTGAGCAAATAATTTGTGAAGCCAACTCTATGAAGAAGAATGTAGCATCAGGATTGGAGGAAGACTTCTCAGGTATTATGTTATGTAGATGATACAACTTTGCTGAAAGTAAGAAAGATATAAAATGTTTGCTAAGAAGATCAAGGACTATAGCCTTAGGTATGGATTACATACGGCCTTAGATATGGGACATAAATAAAACAAAGGTCTTCCCACAGCATCATGATAGATGGTGAAAGGAATGAAGCTATCAATGATTTCATCTTGTTTGGATCAACAATTAACACTTTTGGTACTAGCAGTCAGGAAATCTGGAGACGTGTTGCATTGGGCAAGTCTGATGTCAGAGACCTCTTCCTGACAAAATGCTGAAAAGCAGTGATGTCAGTTTGAAGACTAAGGTGAACTTGCTTCAGACCATCGTCTTCTCAATCACCTACTATGTATCAGAGAGCTGGACAATGAATAAAGATGACAGAAGAATCAGTATCTTCATGTTGTGGAGAAGAGGACTGAATATACCATGGTCTGCCAAAAGAACAGATAAGTCAGAAAAAGTGCAACCAGAGTGCTCCTGGAAGGCAACGAGAGCAAAGTCTTTTATACTTTCAACATGTAGCTAAGTGAGGTTATTCCTTGGAAAGGGACATCATACTTGGCAATATGGAGGGTCAGTGAAGGAGAGGAAAACTCCTGGGGAGATGGCACAGTGACTGCAGCAATGGGGTCAAGTGTGTCAGAGGTGATAAGGATGGCATAGGACAGGGCGGGGTTCAGATCGGCTGTTCCTAGGGTACTTACTCAACGTCGTACTTACTCAACGACACCTAACAACCTTCATAGGATCAGATCTTCAGGTCTCTCTCATAGAGCCACTGGGTTGGTTTGAACCACCAGCCTTTTGGTTAGCAGGCTAACATATAACCACTCTTCCACGAGAGCTCCTTAGTGAAGTAGTTAGGAAGTGGGGAAGTTTGAAAATTTGTTACCTTCACTTTTAATCTATTTTATTTGATGGTAATGTGATAGAATTTAATCTCTACTAATTGCTTTGCTTAACAACCAGTTTACAAATTTCCTGAATTTAACAATTAGCCTTGTGGACCGGTTTGGGCTGGCTCCAGCACAGCTCTGCTAGAGGCCAGGGTAATGCTTTGCTTTTCATACCCACTAGAACAGCAGTGAGGATACTAATAAAAAGATGTGTATGTCCAGCAACAGAGAGTGGGGTGAAGCTCCCCGATTAGAACAAGCTTGGAAGGAGGAGTGACATCCACTTCAGTAATAGCTTGCCTCCGGAAACCCTATGAACCTGGAGAGAGAATGAAAGGCTCCCAAGTGTTGAGGACTCTCCTTCATAGGGTCGCTGAGTCGCCTGCGACTCTGACAGCACTTAACAACAATAACATCAACATAGAGAGAGAGATCAGCTGGCCCAGTGGACAGAAAGCGATGCTACCAAGCCAAAGGTGGGTGACTTTTAATATAGCCCTGGTGTACAAGTTGCCATACCTGCGGTCACTTGTGGTTGCTGTGAGGCAGAACACTGTGACACTGATGTGTCAAATCCCAATGTGTCAAATACCCAATGTGGACAGAGAGTGGGGTGGAGCTCCCCAATTAAAACAAGCTTGGAAGGAGGAGTGGCATCCACTTCCATAATAGCTTGCCTCCAGAAACCCTATGAACCTGGAGAGAGAAAGAAAGGCACTCAAGTGTCGAGGACTCTCCTTCATAGGGTCACTATGAGTCACCTGAGTAAACGGCACTGAACAATAACAACAACATGTCCAGCAATGGATTTTGGCTGTAACCCGGGAACTTCATTCAGTACAGTTTCTGGGGCCTGAGAGTTTCTTAGTTCCATACATCATGCTCCTTACCAAAGAGCCAAACAAAAAAGGAAACAGTTGAGAGTGGAAACTAAAGAAAAACCAAGGCCTAAACAAAGCATTAGGAATACTGAACTCTGGCCAGGGTCAGGGTGGGGCCTTCGGACGACTTCCAGTTCAAAACTAGGGACTGCAATTGGGTTTGAGCAAATCTCTGAGCTATAACTGCCCTCCCCTCTCCTCTCCTTCCCTCTCTTCCCCTCCCCTCTTTTCCTCTTCTTCCTTCCCCTCCTCTTTGCCCCTCCTTTCTTTTTTCTTCTCCTCCCTCCCCTTTCCCTTACCACACCCACAGAGTACTGAAGAGCACCAGTCAGAAATGACAGCCGCATAGCACTTCAGAAGTCTAGAAGGAAGTAAAACTAAATTGCAAGCCATCCCCCCTAAGTCTCCCACTTCAGCTATCTTAACCTTGTGTTGTGGTTGCAGTGCTGATCTTAATGGAAACCGGGGTGGGCAGGCCCAGTTTGGGGAGCAAGGGAGGGACAGCTGGTGAATCAGCTGTGTTGCATTATTACAGTCAGCACTATCCCTGTGGTGGCTCAGGAATTGTTCCATATATGGACTTAGGCACGGGAGAAGCATTCCAGCTGATTTGTATCAGAGCTGCCCTCAGATTGCATCTTGGGATTAGGTCATTGTTGTTATCAAGGCGCTCCTAAATTTGCCTCTTGGGATCTGGCAAATAAAGGAGACCCCAGAAAGGCTGGTCAGCATACGGAAACAGTCTGGCAAGAGAAAGCCACTACATTGTAGCCGCCTGCTCCAGCCAAGCTGGGCTTGGGAACGAAGGCTGGTGCCTGAGAAAGCCGTGGGAGCAGTTCTTAGCAGTGGTTGTGACTGGAGCCTCAGACAGAAGAACCAGCACTTTCTGCCTGTAGCTGGCCTCAATCAGGGGGGTTAGGCTGACTCAGACAAGTGTAACAGAGGTCAAGGGAAAAAACTATAACCTCAACCCCGGGAGGCAGCCTCCTTGCCTGGGAAAAGGTGACTATAATGCTGTTGGAGATGCAGGAATTCTAAGGGTCAAAAGTGAAAGATGGGCCAGACTCTGAGGAGCCCTGAGGTCAAGCGATTTCACCCAGGTGGAAAACAGCTAGTTAACCCCCAGCCTTCTCCCATCAGTCAGGACCCTCCTGAGCTGTGGGAATCATTGAAAAGAGAAAGGAAAGTGGGGTGAGGCAGCCACCTGAGAAAGTGGCTCTTTATAAATGGCAAACACATTGGGCCCAATATGTAAATCTTAACCAAATTTCCAGCAATTTTATGACTTGAATTTTTTTTTAATATAAGGACCAACTTATACTGTTTTCAGGATGTTATGATTGTACTACTTCATTTGGTTCAAAAGACTAGAAATAAAGAAGCTTCTACTGCAGTGAGAATGAGCAATTTCATGTGTAAAACAGAAAAATCTCATTAACAGTGTGAAGTGAAAGAAGCCAGATACAAAAGAGAGCTGTGAAATCCCATTGATAGCAAGCTCAAAACCAGGCAAACCCAATCTGTGATGTTAGAAGTCAGGATAGTTGACAGGATAAAGACGCTGAGGAGGATGTTGGGGTGCTGGTCAAGTACCCACTCTGTCTGGGCACTATTTATTAATGTGGTGGCAGCAAGCTATACATGTAAGGTACATGCATATTTCCCACCCCCATGTCCATGTATTTTCAACAAAAAGTTTAATTTAGGGATGAAAGAACAAGGATTTAGTCTTGTGAAATAAAGAAGAATCATGGGGAAAATGAACTCTAGTGTGCCAACCAAAATTAACCAGGTGAATGAGGGACAGTGCAGCATAAGGGGTACCTCTCCCCAACACCAGAGCTTCCGCAGTGTAGCAGAAAGGAAGTCAGGGATAGGAGTCAGGAAAGTTGATTTCTAGTATCACTTCTATTAGTCACTGATGGAAGGATCCTGGAAACTTAATCCCTCCATTTCTCCATTTCTCAGCTACTGAACAAAGCTGGTGGATTAGGTTACCTGATCTATTTTGTTGTTGTGTGGACAGAACTGACCCATAGTCAACCCTCCACTGGGTTTTCAGAGGCAGTTAATGGCATAGGAGGAGATTACCTTTGCCGGCAGAGCAACTGGTGGATTCGAACTGCATTTCTTCAGGATTGCAGCACAGCTTCTTACCACTAGGCTACCAGAGCTCCCTGTTAAGTGCTCTCGTCGGTCTTGGATGTGTATATGACACTTACTAGGATGCCACATAAAGGGGGTACCACTGAGCAGTTATATAACAGCCACCTTTATTGTTGTTGTGAGGTGCCATTGAGTTGAATATAGCCCATAGCAACCCTCTGAGCAGCCAACCTGAACACTGCCATATCCTGTGCCATCCTCATCATCTCTGACAATACTAGAGCTTGTTGCTTAAGTCACTGTGTAAATCCATTTTGTTTATTACCTTCCTCTCCTTTACTGACCCTCCATATTTCATGTATGATGTCCATTTCCATGGAATAGCCTCACCTAACATGTCCAAAGTATAAAAGACAAAACTTCGCCACCTTTGCCTCCAAGGAGCACCGTGGTTACACTTTCTCTGAGACATATCTATTTGTTCTTTCAGCAATCCATGGGGTATTCAGCATTCTTCTCCAGCACCACAACCTAAAAGGCATCAATTCTTCTTCTGTCATCCTTATTCATTGTCCAGCTCTCTGATATGTAGCAGGTGATTGAGAAGACCATGGCCTGAATCAGGTGTACTTTAGTCTTTAAACTGACATCATTGCGTTTCAACATTTTGAAGAGAGGTCCCTGATGTTGGACTTGCCCAATGCAACATGTCTCCTGATTTCCTGACTGCTGGTACTAAGGGTTTTGATTATGTATCCAAGCAAGATGAAATAATTGACAGCTTGAATCCTTTCTCCATCTATCAGGATGTTGATTGCTGGTCCTGTGATGAGAACCTTTGTTTTCTTGATGTTGAGATGTAATCCACACCAAAGGCTGTAATCCTTGATCTTCTGCAGCAAGTGTTTCATTTCCTCCTTGCTTTCACAAGCAAAGTTGTATCATCTGCATAACACAGATACTTGATGAATCTTCCTTTGATCCTGATGCTACATTTCTCTTCATAGAGTTTGCTTTTGTTGTTGCTATGTGCCATCAAGTCACCATGACTCAGCGACCCTATGTACAACAGACCTAAACCCTGCTCTATCCCATGCTAATCTTATGGTTTCTGACACACCTACTCCCTTTACCCCAGTCCCTGTATCAATCCATCTCATCGAGGGTCTTCCTCTCCTACGCTGTCCCTCCACCCTTCCAGGTATGACATCCATCTCCAAGGACTGACCCCGCCTTTCAACATGTCCAAAGTATGCCAGACGAAGCTTCAGAATCCTTGTCTCCAAGGAGCTGCATGGTCTCACCCTCTCTAGGACAAACTTGTTTATTCTCCTAGCAGTCCATGATATAGTCAATACTCTTTTCCAGCACAACTAAAAAGCATCAGTTCTCCTTCTATCATCCCTAGTCATTCTTCAGCTTTCTGATGCATAGCTAGTTATCGCAAAGACCATAGCCTGCATCAGGCTCACCTTAGTGTCCAGACTGATATTGTTGCTCTTCAGTACTTTGGAGAGGTCTCTGACAGCTAACTTTGCCAATGCAATTTGTCTTTTAATTTCCTGGCTGCTGGTACGAAGAGTGTTGATTGTATAGCCAAGCAAACTGAAGCTGTTAGCAATCTCAATCACTTCACCATCTGTCATGATGTTGCCAATTGGCCCAGTGGTGAGAATCTTTGTTTTCTTGATGTTGAGCTTCAATCCATATTGAAGGCTGCAGTCCTTGACCTTCTGCAGCAAGCACTTCAGGTCCTCCTCAGTTTAAGCAAGCAGGGTTGTGTCATCTACATGATGCAGATTGTTGATAAGTCTACCGCTAATCCTGATGCCACATTTCTCCTCATAGAGCCCAGCCTACTGGATAATCTATCCCGCATATAGATTGCAAAGATATGGAGATAGGACACATCCCTGGCATACATCCTTTTTTTAATGATGCAGTGTTTCCTTGATCTGTTCTGGGGACTGCGTCCTGGTCCAAGAATAGGTTTTGCATAAGCACAATCAAGTGTTCTGGAATTCCCATTCTTCTCAGTGTTAGCCACAGTTTGTTGTGATCTACACAGTCAAATTCCTTTGCATAGTCAATGAAACACAGATAGACATTCCTCTGGTACTCTCTGCTTTCAGCCAAGATCCATCTGACATTAGATATAATATCCCCAGTACCTCAGCCTCTTTTAAATCCAGCCTGTATTTCAGGACGTTCTCGATTGATGTGTTGTTTCAGTCATTTTTGTGTAATATTTAGCAGAATCTTGCCTGCATGTGATATCTGTGATATTGTTCAATAATTTCCACACTCTGTCAGGTCACCTTTCTTTGGAATAGGAACAAATATAGATTTCTTCCAATCAGCTGGCCATGTGCTTGTTCTCCAGATTTCTTGGCACAACTTGGTGAGCACATCCAGTTTAGTGTCTGTTTGTTGAAGTATGTCAATTGGTATGCCATCAATTCCTGCGGCCTCATTTTTTTGCTAATTCTTTCAGAGCAGCTTAAATGTCTTTCTTCATCACCACAGGCTCTTGCTCATACATTATTTCATGAAATTCTGTTTTATCTGCCAATTCCTTTTGGTACAAACTCTGTATACTTTTTCCATCTTCTTTTAATGCTCCCTGGATCATTTAATATTCTGTCCAAAACATCCTTAAGTATTGTAACTTGAGGCTTGAATTTGTTCTTTAGTTCCTTTAGCTTAAGAAATGCTGAACAAGTTCAGCCCCTTTGATTTTCTGACTCTAGCTCCTTGCTCATTGTACTACTTGATTTTTCTTTCTGTACTGCCCTTGGGAATCTTCTATTCAACTCCTTGATATCTTGATTTTTTCCCTTTGCTTTAGCTTCTTGGAGCTCTAGTACAATATTCAGAGTTTCTTCTGACATCCATCTTGGTCTAGCTTAATGAATTATTTGGTCAATATACAGATTGAATAGGTATGGAGAAAGGATACAATCCTGATACACACTCTTCCTGATTTTAAACCTTGTAGCATTCCCTTTTCACCCAACTATTAATTGAAAAGCCAGAATTTTAATGGAGACTTTGAATGCAGACCTACGGCTGAAATTTTCTTTTTTTTTTTTTTTTTTGGCTGAAATTTTCAATCACTTAAATCCCATAACTTCTAGAAAGAAAAGACTACCATAGTTACTGGCTTTATAACTAGGAGCTTCTAAGATGACCTAAGTGATGTTTGTGAACTTCTCGAGGCCAGAGTACTTCTGTATTGATCAATGAAAAGAGTGTGGGCCTCACGAAGGTGGCTGTTTCTGACTACACAAAGGAAACTCTCCCTATCAACAATGCCCTCAGAACAAAACTAATTCCTGTAAGGTCAGGATGGGCTCCCATGCTCCTGCATCTACTTCTACTTCTAATACAAGTCCTACAGCTCTCTGGGTCTGAAATCTGTTGAAATGACCACATAGATCCTACAGAACCATACTCATGATTATGGAGTTTGCAAGAACAAGTTATGGCGAGCTCTGGTTGCCTAGTGGCAAGAAGCTGCACTGCAATCCCATAAGTGCGTGGTTCAAATCCACCAGATGCTCTGCTGAAGAAGGAGGAACAATCACCTCCTGTACCAGTCAGATCCAATTTGACGGTACACACATAAAACAAAACAAAACAAAAACAAAAACAAGTTACAATTCAGATTGGCAATAAGATACAATTCCTCAGTCCAAACAGCTTCTCAGGTGTACTTACAGGCCCTATGACTTCCAGCTTTACAGTTTATGGTATTGTATTGACATAAAGTTCCATTGTTGTTGTTAAGTACCATCAAGTTAAAAGTGACCCATAGCTGACTGACTGCCTAGCAGGTTTTCAGAGGCAATTAATCATATAGGAGGAGATAATATTGCCCATCTTTCTCCCACAGAGAAGCTGGTGGAGTTGAACTGCATGACTTTGGAATTGCAGAACAGATTCTTACCACTAGGCCACCGGAGCTTCTTCATAAAGTTCCCTTAGTTTTACCAATTATGACATCTTCCTTCAGTCCTTCAACAAACTTGAGTGAAGGGTGCCAGTTCTGAGTCCTTGGGACAGCAGCTCCAAGTCAGCTCCATCTCATGCCTGTCTCTGGTTCTTCACTGAGGCTGCTCCTAATCTCAGGTAGATCCTGGTCTGACTGGCATGGGAGTCTGTGGTCCAAGCACATTGTACTCTGTATTCTTCTTCCTTGCTTATAGTGAGAGTCCCACCTTTGCTGCTACATCCACTCAATTTAACTTGGTGGGATAGGAAAAGCTGACCAATCCCATAACAATTAATTTATACTTTGGTCATATTATTAGGAGTGGTCAGTCCTTAGAAAAAGGCATCATGCTTGGCAAGGTAGAGGGGTAGTGAAGTAGCTGAAGGTTCTCTGAGAAGTTCTCTCAACACAATGACTATAGCAATGAGCACAAGTGGAGCAGGGGTGGTAAGTATGGTGATAGGGCAAGGTTCAGGCCCATTGTTTATAGGTTCACTATGAGTTGTCAACTGATAGCCTCTAACAACACCAATAACAACAACAACAACAACATACATACATACACTCTTTTAAGTTGCCTCACACTCATGTGGTAAAAGTCAAAGTCGAGGGCTAGGAAAGTAATTTTGAACAATATACTCTTTACTCCACACCATTGTTTGCCTGCCTTCTGTTGTCAGGCACTGGATCCAATATATGACTTGAGTACTCCTGGGAAGGATTTGCAAATCAGAGGTCCAGATGAGTACTCGAATAGCCAAAGCCAGGGCTGGGTACCAATAGATTTGTGTGATGCTGTCAAAGACATAGAGGTAAACCAAATGTCAGAGCCCAGAAGTAACCACAGGGCCTGGACATAAAGGCTTTCAACACCTAGCAAGTTTGTACAAAGAAAAGCAAAAGAAAAGTGAGAAAAATGGCTCTTCATGTGAGAGCAGCATATGGTGCCAGGTGGAGTGCTAAGCTTTGTTGATGACACCTGGGAACATCTTTCTAATTTATTATTCCAAGAGAAGACCTAATGGGAACAGCACGTTGGCTGGCTTTGACCCAGGCTGATCTGCCACTGGCATGCTTCTGGTGTACACGCATGGCTGTGGCTGGCAGCCCAGACAGGCGAGGCTGTTGTGTCTTCTGCTATTTCTTTTTCCACCTCTATCACCAGCACTGTACTCAATGTCCTTGATCCCAGCAGGTCTGGTTGTGGGGGTCATTCCCCCAAGCCATGCACTCCAAAGTCTTTGCTTCCTGGGGCCCCCTGGTGGATGAAGGGAGACTAAGTGAATCATTTGTGGCTGAAATAAAGGCAGTTGTGATGGTGGTGGGAGCCCTGTCAGTGCAGTGGCTCATCTCTTGGTTGCTAATGGAAAGTGGGAGGTTTTCCTCAGAAGAAAGGTAGCTTTGGAAACCTGGTGAGGCAGCTCTACGCTGTCCTATAGGGTCATTGAATCAGAATTAACTCCACAACAGTGGTTTAGTGGTAGTGGTTGAGATGAGGTGAGGGACCAGGGAATCCTAGGTCATGCAAATAATTACCTCTTCTTGGCTGCTAGTAGAAAGATTAGAGGTTTGAGTCCATGCAGGGATGCCTCAGAAGAAATCCCTGACAATTTATTACCAATGGGTAACCCCTATGAAACTCTAGGAACTACAGTTGTACCCTGATACATGTGAGGGTACAGTAAGTCCAAATCAACTCAACAGCTAGTAGTTGGTTCTTCGTTTGAGGATTTTTGTTTTGTTTTTGTTCTGCTTTTTAGTGGTGGTTGTGGAGAAAAGGGGAAGGTGCTGTTGATTGTTTCCAAGGGAATTGAAAGAGCTCTGCTGTGACCCTCTCTTGTTCCTTTGGGTGAATGAGTTAGTACCACTTAAGTGGCTGTGAACATAACAGCCCTGACCTTAGAAAGGACTCTGAGGGGGAGGTTCAGCAAAGGGTTGACCTCTTTTCTCCACTTGTATTTAGAGTGTCCCGTTTAAAAGGGAACACATTTAGCATTTTCATGAAAGAACATGGGGCTGTAACTTGAACGAAGGCATTCACTCCTGGAACTGGGGTTTTTATTGCTGGGTTCAACACCAAGAAGGTGTGAAAGTTCTGTTCAAATCCCATCACAGTTGCACCTGAGGAAGGCTATAAAGAGGCAACACCCACTGCTCAAAATGAAGGCTCACAGTTTGAAATCAGCTGGGCGTCCAGTGAAAATGAAGATTCTTAGTCAGTGGGTTTGGGTAAGGGCCTGAGAGTCTGTGTTTTCAACACTCCCTTGCAGGACCATGCTCACTCCTGTGCTTTTCTTTGCCGAATGCAGTGGGGATCCAGTGGGAGAGTTCTTGATTCACTTACAGAAGACAGCAGCTCATTGCCTTTGAGTAGGAACTGACTCATTGCTCACCCTCCAGTGGGTTTTCAAAGACTGTAAATTGCATGAGAGACTGCTAATCTTCTCCCCACTGAGCAGATGGTGGATTAGAACACTCTGCCTTTGCATTGGCAGGGCAACTCCTTAACCATTAGGCCAGGGTTTATATTCCAGGTAGCTCAACGGAGGGCTGTGTTGCTGATGTTGAGCAGATTTCATTGGAGCTTTCAGGCTAAGGTGGACTAGGAAGAAAGATCTAGCTTCAGAAACATCAACCAAAGAAAACCTTGTGGAATATAACAGTCCGATCTCATATGTCTGGAGTTCCTGGCAAGTTGCAAGAAACTTTCTTGACACTTTTCTAATTTTTCTCATCACCAAAAGCATGAAACAGAAAAACAAGGAAATTGTGTTTCCGGTTAAGTGTCTTACATAGTCTCAAATAGTTAGGAAGGCATTATAATTGTTAAGCATTTAGAATTTTAATCCCCACTCTCCCCTCACCAAGAATGATCTTAGAATTTTTTTTTGAAAAGTGTGTTTTGAGCAGCAGTTTCCAGGGTGGTTGATTTTCTATTTAATCATGATTTTGCCCTGTGGCATTAATTACAGTCCCAGCATTGTGACAACACACATTCCACTTCCTGCCTGTGATTCACATTTTGAATGGTCTTACCCTTGTTCACGTCAGAAGATAGAATGAATATTCTCTGAGGAGTCCTGGGCAATTTTACAGAATAAGCAAGAACAATAGTATTAATATGAACTTTGTTTCCTTCTAAAACAAATGCTTAAAATAGCTTTGACTAATAACTGTATAAAAATTATTGGAAAATAAAAAATGAAAAGATTACTATAAAATAAGGTTACAGGGGAAATGTATATTTTTTCCCCCTTTCCATTTTTCTTCTTTCCCCAAATTTCTGCAAACAAGTCTGTTGTTGATTTATTTTTTAAAGACTAAGCTGGGAATACCTTTGTATTGAGAAGTTCAAAGCCTCTTCCCTGGTGTTAACTGAACTGGAATAGAGTCTTTAACACCGAAGGGTTAATAGTTGACACACAGGCTTGCTCTGCATTGAATCCTCTGGGGGTGGGAGTGAGCGGACTGGAACCTTGTGTGTGTGTTTAGGAGACCAAGCTGTCTGGGAAAGATGATATTGAATCACTGTTTGGCATTGAAAGAAGGTTAGGGAAGGCCTATGAGGGGAATTGAGTCAGTCTCTGAGGTCACACTGACCGCTTTCTGGCCCAGGGTTTGATTTATTTTCATTTCTATTTCTGTGAGCAAGGCCAATTTACATGAATGGCGGTCTGGCATCTTGATCCAAGTTTCAGACTGCCTAAATCAATGAACGATGATCATGTGCATTTTAACGATGTGAAAAGGCAGGTCTAGGGGCCAGGTGTCACCTGTTCAGATGTTTGCTGGGGGAAAGAGGTGGCAGAGGCTCATAGTAATCACAAAAATCAAAGTGGAAGCACGACCTTCATAACTCAATTTTTTATTCCATGGCAGCAGGAACACCTAATTTTCAGAAGTGCCTAGAACAGCATAACTTTGCATAGATAGTCATCACTTCCTAGCTGTGCTTTGTAAACTTGATACTATTATTCAGTACTATCCTGTCAGTTCTGACGCATGGTAAGCCTGGAGTAGAACCGTGCTCCATAGCAATTTGACGGATGTGACCTTTGGGAGCAATTCACTGGACCTGCCTTCCATGGCATCTCTAGATGTGTTTGAACCACCAACCTTCCAGCTGGTAGGTGGGTAGTCAAGGGTTTGCCCCACCAAGAGACTCCTTTGGCATACATACAATAAGAATACAGATTTTATAATTCATTAAAGTATCTTCTTTGATATTTTGAGCATAAGCACAGATCAAGAAGCTTTGCAAAGTGCTTTGCATATATTAGGAGCTCCAGTGGCATAGTGTCGGGCTGGTAAAGATTAGTGGTTCAAACCTATCAGCCTCTCTGCAGGAGGAAAACGGTTTGTCTGCTTCTGTAAAGCCTCAAAAACTTGTTGGAGGGTTACTAGGCATCAGAATCAATTTGAAAGCAGTGGTTTTGTGTATAACCATTCTACAATTGATCAAAGAATAAAACAGAATAATACCATGGCAAGAAGCTTCACTGCAATCCTGAAGGCACATGGTTTGAGGTCACAAGCTGCTCCACAGGAGAAAGATAGGCAATCTCCTCTTGTGCAATTAACTGCCTCTGAAAACCTGTCAGTCAGCTACGGATAGGTTCTGACTCTATGGCATACAATAACAACATACAACCAGAACCAACCTGATTATAAAGAAACAGGAAAAGAGGGAAAGGGACAACTCTCAATGTAGCCATCGACATTTACACATAAACACATAAAATGGTGTCACAGATTTCAAGTATATTATGTCTAATATCTGGACAAACGAAATAATTTGTTCCCTTCTTAAGTACCTCCACGCCCACTTTTCAGAAATGACGACCTATCTCCGGTTACCATCTGGCCTATTTTGTCTATTTCTTTTTTTGCTAGTCCTACTTAGTTTTCGGTAATCTTTAACGTTCTTGTTGTGAGTTACAAAGGTAAAATATAAACCACATTTATTCCTTTTACCCCTAGTCTTCATTCTTCCAGGTCCTTTATTCCCTTAACCCCGACCCTTTCCACTGGTACTCAGTGTTTTCCCTAGCTTCTTTTAGAAAAGTATTGTCTAAATGTTATTAATTGCTGCTCTGCCTGAACCTATTGTTGCAGCTACTGTATTCATGTAGCTCCTTGAGGGTCTTTCTCTTTCTTTGCTCATCACTTAGTTTACCAATTATGATATCCTTCTCCAGGGACTGGTCTCTCTTGGTAACATGTACAAAGTTTGTGAGACTGAGAACGGCTGTGTTTCTTCCAAGATAGGCTTGTTTGTTCATTTTGCCAGCCTTGGTATATTCAATATTATCGGTCAACACCACAATTCAATAGCTTCACTTCTTTGGTCTTCCTCACGAATAGTTCAACTTTGGCCTGCATATGAGGCAGTTGAAAATATCATGGCTGGGGCTAGGAGCACCTTAGACTTCTAAGTGAGTTTTGCTCTTTAGCACCTTGAAGAGGTCTTTTTGCCACAACTGTGTCCATTACAATCTATGGCTTGATTTCTTGAGTGAGGCTTTTATGGGCATTGATTATCAATTTCAAGTGAAATTAAATCTTTGACAAATTTCATTTGTTCTGCATTTAACATGATGTTGTTTACTGGTATACTTGTGAAGATTTTTTTGTATAAAGTTTCACTTGGAAGGCCTTTGATCTCATCAGTGTTGCAAGTCTTTTTAATTTTATGCAAATAAGGTTATTTAATTTGCTCATCATAGGTTATAAATGAGTCTTCCTCTAATCCTGATGCTATTTTCCCCCCACTTTCATATAAGTCAGCTTCTCGGAAGATTTGAAAGAATATCTTGAAAACCCAAAGCAAAATAGTGAAATGGGTAAAAACCTGGAATTATACTATAAGAGAAGAAAACACTTGACATTTCTCCAGCTGAAAGAACTGAAAAAACAAGTATATAAACTTTGTAAGCAAACCAATTTTTAAAAGTAAAAAAAAAA